>NW_027420865.1:17500-49167 GCF_009905375.1 Apium graveolens | reverse complement strand
TTGATGTTTTAATTTGAACCGAGCCATATTTCGCGGGATTCGGACGAGAAACCGAGTAGATTTGGCTGAAATGGAGTTTTCGGTGAAAACTCAAAGGGGTTAGTACACGGTTTTTTCTCCGATACTGAGTCGGGATGCATTATGGATATTTTCACATAATTTAATCCATATTGATGTTTTAATTTGAACCGAGCCATATTTCGCGGGATTCGGACGAGAAACCGAGTAGATTTGGCTGAAATGGAGTTTTCGGTGAAAACTCAAAGGGGTTAGTACACGGTTTTTTCTCCGATACTGAGTCGGGATGCATTATGGATATTTTCACATAATTTAATCCATATTGATGTTTTAATTTGAACCGAGCCATATTTCGCGGGATTCGGACGAGAAACCGAGTAGATTTGGCTGAAATGGAGTTTTCGGTGAAAACTCAAAGGGGTTAGTACACGGTTTTTTCTCCGATACTGAGTCGGGATGCATTATGGATATTTTCACATAATTTAATCCATATTGATGTTTTAATTTGAACCGAGCCATATTTCGCGGGATTCGGACGAGAAACCGAGTAGATTTGGCTGAAATGGAGTTTTCGGTGAAAACTCAAAGGGGTTAGTACACGGTTTTTTCTCCGATACTGAGTCGGGATGCATTATGGATATTTTCACATAATTTAATCCATATTGATGTTTTAATTTGAACCGAGCCATATTTCGCGGGATTCGGACGAGAAACCGAGTAGATTTGGCTGAAATGGAGTTTTCGGTGAAAACTCAAAGGGGTTAGTACACGGTTTTTTCTCCGATACTGAGTCGGGATGCATTATGGATATTTTCACATAATTTAATCCATATTGATGTTTTAATTTGAACCGAGCCATATTTCGCGGGATTCGGACGAGAAACCGAGTAGATTTGGCTGAAATGGAGTTTTCGGTGAAAACTCAAAGGGGTTAGTACACGGTTTTTTCTCATACTGAGTCGGGATGCATTATGGATATTTTCACATAATTTAATCCATATTGATGTTTTAATTTGAACCGAGCCATATTTCGCGGGATTCGGACGAGAAACCGAGTAGATTTGGCTGAAATGGAGTTTTCGGTGAAAACTCAAAGGGGTTAGTACACGGTTTTTTTCCGATACTGAGTCGGGATGCATTATGGATATTTTCACATAATTTAATCCATATTGATGTTTTAATTTGAACCGAGCCATATTTCGCGGGATTCGGACGAGAAACCGAGTAGATTTGGCTGAAATGGAGTTTTCGGTGAAAACTCAAAGGGGTTAGTACACGGTTTTTTCCCGATACTGAGTCGGGATGCATTATGGATATTTTCACATAATTTAATCCATATTGATGTTTTAATTTGAACCGAGCCATATTTCGCGGGATTCGGACGAGAAACCGAGTAGATTTGGCTGAAATGGAGTTTCGGTGAAAACCTCAAAGGGGTTAGTACACTGTTTTTTCCATCGATACTGAGAGTCGGGATGACATTAGGATATTTTCACATAATTTAATCCAATTGATGTTTTAATTTGAACCGAGCATATTTCGCGGGATTCGGACGAGAAACCGAGTAGATTTGGCTGAAATGGAGTTTTCCGGTGAAAACTCAAAGGGGGTTAGTACAACTGTTTTTTCAGCCGATACTGAGTCGGGATGCATTATGGATAGTTTCACATAATTTAACCCATATTGATGTTTTAATTTGAACCGAGCCATATTTCGCGGATTCGGACAGAGAAACCGAGAGATTTGGCTGTAAATGGAGTTTTCGGTGAAAACTCAAAGGGGGTTAGTACACGGTTTTTTCTCCGATACTGAGTCGGGATGCATTATGATATTTTCACATAATTTAATCCATATTGATGTTTTAATTTGAAACCGAGCCATATTTTCGCGGGATTCGGACGAGAAACCGAGTAGATTTGGCTGAATGGAGTTTTCGGTGAAAACTCAAAGGGGTTAGTACACGGTTTTTCTCCCGATACTGGATTCGGATGCATTATGGATATTTTCACATACTTTAATCCATATTGATTTTTAATTGAACCAGAGCCATATTTCGCGAGATTCGGACAGAAAGCCGAGTAGATTTGGCTGAAATGGAGTTTTTCGGTGAAAACTCAAAGGGGTTAGTACACGGTTTTTTCTTCCGATACGGAGTCGGATGCATTATGGATATTTTCACATAATTTAATCCATATTGATGTTTTAATTTGAGCCGAGCCATATTTCGCGGGATTCGGACGAGAAACCGAGTAGATTTGGCTGAAATGGAGTTTCGGTGAAACTCAAAGGGGGTAGTAACGGTTTTTTCCTCCGATACTGAGTCGGGATGCATTAGGGATATTTTCACATAAGTTAATCCATATTGATTGTTTTAATTTGACGCGAGCCATATTTCGCGGGATTCGGACGAGAAACCGAGTAGATTTGGCTGAAATGGAAGTTTCGGTGAAAACTCAAAGGGGTTAGTACACGGTTTTTTCTCCGATACTGAGTCGGGATAGCATTATGGATATTTTCACATAATTTAATCCATATGATGTTTAATTTGAACCGAGCCATATTTCGCGGGATTCGGACGAGAAACCGAGTAGATTTGGCTGAAATGGAGTTTTCGGTGAAAACTCAAAGGGGTTAGTACACGGTTTTTTCTCCGATACTGAGGTCGGGATGCATTATGGATATTTTCACATACTTAATCCATATTGATATTTTAATTTGAACCGAGCCATATTTCGCGGGATTCGGACGAGAAACCGAGGTAGATTTGGCTGAAATGGAGTTTTCGGTGAAAAACTCAAAGGGGTTAGTACACGGTTTTTTCTCCGATACTGAGTCGGGATGCATTATGGATATTTTCACATACTTTAATCCATATTGATGTTTTAATTTGAACCGAGCCATATTTCGCGGGATTCGGACGAGAAATCGAGTAGATTTGGCTGAAATGGAGTTTTCGGTGAAAACTCAAGGGGTTAGTACACGGTTTTTTCTCCGATACTGAGTCGGGATGCATTATGGATATTTTTCACATAATTTAAATCCATATTGATGTTTTAATTTGAACCGAGGCCATATTTCGCGGGATTCGGACGAGAAACCGAGTAGATTTGGCTGAAATGGAGTTTTCGGTGAAACTCAAAGGGGGTTAGTACACGGTTTTTTTCTCCGATACTGAGTCGGGATGCATTATGGATATTTTCACATACTTTAATCCATATTGATGTTTTAATTTGAACCGAGCCATATTTCGCGGATTCGGACGAGAAACCGAGGAGATTTGGCTGAAATGGAGTTTTCGGTGAAAACTCAAGGGGTTAGTACACGGTTTTTTCTCCGATACTGAGTCGGGATGCATTAGGATATTTTCACATAATTTAATCCATATTGATGTTTTAATTTTGAACCGAGCCATATTTCGCGGGATTCGGACGAGAAACCGAGGAGATTTGGCTGAAATGGAGTTTTCGGTGAAAACTCAAAGGGGTTAGTACACGGTTTTTCTCCGATACGGAGTCGGGATGCATATGGATATTTTCACATAATTTAATCCATATTGATGTTTTAATTTGAACCGAGCCATATTTCGCGGGATTCGGACGAGAAACCGAGTAGATTTGGCTGAAATGGAGTTTTCGGTGAAAACTCAAAGGGGTTTAGTACACGGTTTTTTCTCCGATACTGAGTCGGGATGCATTATGGATATTTCACATAATTTAATCCATATTGATGTTTTAATTTGAACCGAGCCATATTTCGCGAGGATTCGGACGAGAAACCGAGTAGATTTGGCTGAAATGGAGTTTCGGTGAAAACTCAAAGGGGTTAGTACACGGTTTTTTCTCCGATACTGAGTCGGGATGCATTATGGATAATTTTCACATAATTTATATCCCATATTGATGTTTTAATTTGAACCGAGCCATATTTTCGCGGGATTCGGACGAGAAACCGAGTAGATTTGGCTGAAATGGAGTTTTCGGTGAAAACTCAAAGGGGTTAGTACACGGTTTTTTCTCCGATACTGAGTCGGGATGCATTAGGATATTTTCACATAATTTAATCCATATTGATGTTTTAATTTGAACCGAGCCATATTTCGCGGATTCGGACGAGAAACCGAGGAGATTTGGCTGAAATGGAGTTTTCGGTGAAAACTCAAAGTGGTTAGTACACGGTTTTTTTCTTCCCGATACTGAGTCGGGATGCATTATGGATATTTTCACATACTTTAATCCATATTGATGTTTTAATTTGAACCGAGCCATATTTCGCGGGATTCGGACGAGAAACCGAGTAGATTTGGCTGAAATGGAGTTTTCGGTGAAAACTCAAAGGGGTTAGTACACGGTTTTTTCTCCGATACTGAGTCGGGATTACATTATGGATATTTTCACATAATTTATCCATATTGATGTTTAATTTGAACCGAGCCATATTTCGCGGGATTCGGACGAGAAACCGAGTAGATTTGGCTGAAATGGAGTTTTCGGTGAAAACTCAAAGGGGTTAGTACACGGTTTTTTCTCCGATACTGAGTCGGGATGCATTATGGATATTTTCACATAATTTAATCCTATTGATGTTTTAATTTGAACCGAGCCATATTTTCGCGGGATTCGGACGAGAAACCGAGTAGATTTGGCTGAAATGGAGTTTTCGGTGAAAACTCAAAGGGGTTAGTACACACGGTTTTTTCTCCGATACTGAGTCGGGATGCATTATGGATATTTTCAACATAATTTAATCCATATTGATGTTTTAATTTGAACCGAGCCATATTTCGCGGGATTCGGACGAGAAACCGAGTAGATTTGGCTGAAATGGAGTTTTCGGTGAAAACTCAAAGGGGTTAGTACACGGTTTTTTCTCCGATACTGAGTCGGGATGCATTATGGATATTTTCACATAATTTAATCCAATATTGATATTTTAATTTGAACCGAGCCATATTTCGCGGAATTCGGACGAGAACCGAGTAGATTTGGCTGAAATGGAGTTTTCGGTGAAAACTCAAAGGGGGGTTTAGTACACCGTTTTTTCTCCGATACTGAGTCGGGATGCATTATGGATATTTTCACATACTTTAATCCATATTGAATGTTAAATTTGAACCGAGCCATATTTCGCGGGATTCGGACGAGAAACCGAGTAGATTGGCTGAAATGGAGTTTTCGGTGAAACTCAAGGGGGTTAGTACACGGTTTTTTCTCCGATACTGAGTCGGGATGCATTATGGATATTTTCACATACTTTAATCCATATTGATAGTTTTAATTTGAACCGAGCCATATTTCGCGGGATTCGGACGAGAAACCGAGTAGATTTGGCTGAAATGGAGTTTTCGGTGAAAACTCAAAGGGGTTAGTACAACGGTTTTTTCTCCGATACTGAGTCGGGATGCATTATGGATATTTCAAATAATTTAATCCATATTGATGTTTTAATTTGAACCAGAGCCATATTTCGCGGATTCGGACGAGAAACCGAGTAGATTTGGCTGAAATGGAGTTTTCGGTGAAAACTCAAGGGGTTATTACACGGTTTTTTCTCCGATACTGAGTCGGTATGCATTATGGAGATTTTCAACATAATTTATCCATATTGATGTTTTAATTTGAACCGAGGCCATATTTTCGCGGGATTCGGACGAGAAACCGAGTAGATTTGGCCTGAAATGGAGTTTTCGGTGAAAACTCAAAGGGGTTAGTACACGGTTTTTTTCTCCGATACTGAGTCGGGATGCATTATGGATATTTTCACATACTTTAACCCATATTGATTTTTAATTTGAACCGAGCCATATTTCGCGGATTCGGACGAGAAACCGAGTAGATTTGGCTGAAATGGAGTTTTCGGTGAAAAACTCAAAGGGTTAGTACACGGTTTTTTCTCGATACTGAGTCGGGATAATTATAGGATATTTTCACATAATTTAATCCATATTGATATTTTAATTTGAACCGAGCCATATTTCGCGGAATTCGGACGAGAAATCGAGTAGATTTGGCTGAAATGGAGTTTTCGGTGAAAACTCAAAGGGGTTAGTACACGGTTGTTTTCTCCGATACTGAGTCGGGATGCATTAATGGATATTTCACATAATTTAATCCATATTGATGTTTTAATTTGAACCGAGGCCATTTTCGCGGGATTCGGACGAGAAACCGAGTAGATTTGGCTGAAATGGAGTTTTCGGTGAAAACTCAAAGGGGTTAGGTACAACGGTTTTTTCTCCGATACTGAGTCGGGATGCATTATGGATATTTTCACATAATTTAATCCATATTGATGTTTAATTTGAACCGAGCCATATTTCGCGGGATTCGGACGAGAAACCGAGTAGATTTGGCTGAAATGGAGTTTTCGGTGAAAACTCAAAGGGGTTAGTACAACGGTTTTTTCTCCGATACTGAGTCGGGATGCATTATGGATATTTTCACATACTTTAATCCATATTGATATTTTAATTTGAAACCGAGCCATATTTTCGCGGGATTCGGACGAGAAACCGAGGTAGATTTGGCTGAAATGGAGTTTTTCGGTGAAAACTCAAAGGGGTTAGTACAAACGGTTTTTTCTCCGATACTGAGTCGGGATGCATTATGGATATTTTCACATACTTTAATCCATATTGATATTTTAATTTGAACCGAGCCATATTTCGCGGGATTCGGACGAGAAACCGAGGAGATTTGGCTGAAATGGAGTTTTTCGGTGAAAACTCAAAGTGGTTAGTCAACAGGTTTTTTCCCGATACTGAGTCGGATGCATTATTGGATATTTTCACATACTTTAATCCATATTGATATTTAATTTGAACCGAGCCATATTTCGCGGGATTCGGACGAGAAACCGAGGAGATTGTGGGCTGAAAATGGAGTTTTCCGGTGAAACTCAAAGGGGTTAGTACACGGTTTTTTTCTCCGATACTGAGTCGGGATGCATTATGGATATTTTCACATAATTTAATCCATATTGATGTTTTAATTTGAACCGAGCCATATTTCGCGGATTCGGACGAGAAACCGAGTAGATTTGGCTGAAATGGAGTTTTCGGTGAAAACTCAAAGGGGTTAGTACACGGTTTTTTCCCGATACTGAGTCGGGATGCATTATGGATATTTTCACATAATTTAATCCATATTGATGTTTTAATTTGAACCGAGCCATATTTCGCGGATTCGGACGAGAAACCGAGTAGATTTGGCTGAAATGGAGTTTTCGGTGAAAACTCAAAGGGGTTAGTACACGGTTTTTTCTCCGATACTGAGTCGGGATGCATTGTAATAACCCCAAAATTTTCAACTTTTGTAACCCTTGTGAATAGTGTTTTAGCTGAATGAGAAACTTTTCATGCCACTATGTAGGGGTTCTGTTATGGATATTCTGGATATTATTAGTACTCTATGAAGTATATAATGTATGTAAAGATCGTCAGAATCCAATTCCGAACACTTTGGTTTTTTCCCGGAAATCCACAAGATACGGAGAGAATTGAGTATAAGGTAACAGGATAAAAAGGATTTAAATTAAGGATTATAATAGAGGATCATAAAAAGGAATATAATGTATTGAGAAAGGTTAAGGGAACCTAAGTAATAAGATCCCGGGTATGATCCTTCAAACGATAACGAGAACGAAAGTTAAGCGAACCGTATAACAGATCAGCGGTCATTAGGCAAACGATTAGGAAGTTAATCAAAGGGATTAATGGGAATGATGTCATCCAACCAATAGAAAGAAGACAAGGAAGGAAGGATGACATCATGAGGATGAGGTAAGCATGACATGGGAAGGAAGGAGGTGTGGTTGAATAAGAACCACACAAATTCAAGGGCAAGGTAGTAATTTGCTAAATCAAATACAAATCAAGTCAACCAGGTAGCAAAATCATTTCATCAAGAATCAAAAAAAAATCAGCCAAGGCATTTGTTCATCACCTAGCTCTCGGCTTTTTCATTTTTTTTCAAAGCAAAAATTCTCAAAATCAGATCCAAGCATCCTTAATTGGTAAGAAAATTCCCTAACCATCTTTATGCTTAGTTATGGCTATATCATGAGTTTAAGCCATTAATTCTTTCTCTAGCTTCTCCATTTAATCAATGAAGAAGACAATGAATAGTGTTTTCAAGTTTTTTAACTTGAACTTTTCTTGTTTTTCTTGAAGATCCAAGCTTTCCTAAGGCCTCTCCAAGCTTCTTAAGGCTTCCTAGCTCAACCCACCACTTCAAGGAAGGTATACCATTTTCAAACCCTAGGTTCATGTATATTATAAGGTGATTTTGATGAAGTAGGATGTTATTGTAGTTGTTGTTATGATTAGAGTTTGAGATTTGGAATGGTAGTGAAATGAAATGGTAATTTTGTGGTTTTGATTTAAAGGAACTTAAGAATGATTAAAGTAAAGTTTAAGCATAAGTATGAATGGTTAAATTGAATTGGTTGGGGTTTTTATGATGTGATAAGGATGGAGGATGGTTGTATGTTGGATTTGAGGTTGATTTGGGTTGTTTGTGAATGGGTTAAAATTTGGAAATCGCGTAAACATAGCCGTCGTAATGTCCGATTTTCTTTGGACTGTTTTTGTGCATAGCACTAGGACCCGAGAACCCCCTGCTAGATTATGACCACTGCCATGTTTAGATAGCTCATGTTACGAGCTTCGTTTTGATATGTAGTTCGTTCGATTCCGATGCACGGTTTAGGAGAAACGACCGTTTCAAGTAACGGCGTTTCGCGAACGAAACTTTTTCCCTCGCCTTACTTTGAAACATAGGTTAAAGACCAAAAAGGGTTAATTAATGTATGAAACATTTATGGTAAGTGTGTTAGGCAGTTGGTAAGACATTCGCGAAGGAATCGCTTTAAAACTCGTAAAGGTTAAATTATTAAAAATGGCGGAGCCGAGGGTACCCGAGTGACTTAAGCGAATCGGTGAGCGCCAAACAAGCGTTAGAGTCTAAGTTAGTTAAAGCATAGATTTACAAGTGATTTTGGTTTAATTCCAACTTACTTGTTGTTTATAGGTTATCAGACTCGTCCCGAGCCTTTCTCACCCCCAAGTCGCTCAGGCAAGTATTCTATCCGTTATACTGTTGTTGTGATGTATACGCTTGTATATGCATTATCTTGCGATAGATGCATGTTGGTTATTTAGCAAATTCTTGCGATATATTGTAGCATGTGATATGGTATATATGCATGCCTGTTTCATATTCTTGAAATATATATCTGTTGGTTCAGTTGATAATACCTATGCTAGAGGATAGCGGTATCTTGCATACACCCTTAGTATAGGGACCCAAAGGTGAAAATATTTTCTAAAACCGGGAGTCGAGGATCCCGAGTAGAGTTTATATGGATATGGATATATATATATATATATTTATATATATATATGGTTATAGTTTTTCCAACTATTAATCGAATAGGTTTATTCGATAACTTAAACTTTATTTTATTATCGAGTATTATTTCGAATATTATTCGAAGGCGTATGACTACTTTATATTATTTCAATATGATTTGAATATTCATCGGAGGACTTATGACTCCTTTATTTTATTTAATGAATATTATTTATAATATTCATTCGAGGTATTATGACTCAGTTTATTTTATTTATTGAATATTAATTGAATATTCATTTGAGGATCTATGACTCCGATTATTTGCTGAAATATATTCTTTATTTTATTAAAGAATAAGGTGTTAATAATCAAACTTATTTTCGATTATTCAAATAAAGATAATACTTTCATATAAGTATATCTTTGGTTATTTAATACTCGTTTCAAGTATAAATTTTAATACTTCTACTTCAATTATTTTTATAAAGACTATTCTTCATGGGAATATTATTTAATTAATAATATTCAGATATTTTCTAATATTCTGGGGACTGATTTACTTCATTAAATCAGCCTTACTCCAAACACTCTTTAAAGTGTTTTCGAGTCTTCAAAATGGTTTTTAAAAGTCAGAGCGGATCCCAAAACTCATTTTTATATTTAAGATCTTCCTTTTTAAAGGGGATTTAAATACCCGCTCAAAACCTGGGAAATCCGGCTCTGTGGTGTATTTTATATTCGCAACAAGGTTGCAGATTTGGTAAATGAATTGATTACTTGCCCAAAGTTCGGGAAGTAAGCCCCTCTCATTGAGTCGGCATAAGCGACAGGCCGAGGTACGGTCTATTATTGTGTAAGTGGCTCAGTGGGAGTCCATCAAATGCATAGGTGGCTGAGTGGCAGTCCAGCATAGGTCTTAATTATGACCAGGGTGATGACCAGTGGGGAATTCGTCCATCTACTAGTAGAAAAGGTTACTTATTGGTATCTTTGCCTGATCAGCGAGATATCGGGTTTATGCCAAAATTCTTTTCCTTTCCAAAATTCATTGGATGTTTCGAACTCTGTTCATACTTCACATAACAGAGGTTCCAGGAAATGTTTTCGGGATATATATATATGTGGATATATATATATATCGGGACTAAATAAAGTATCTCATAACTTTTTTTTTCATTCAATAATATTTCAAAGATTGAATCTATTCAAGTCTTAACTTGTGGTCTCATCTATGGGATGTTTTTCTTAAAACTTATAATACTTTGAGCGGTGGCAGTTCAAGTAACTTTATATGATATAAGTGTGGTGAAGTATTGGTAGCTTCATTCCTTGTTTTTACTTATATCTAGCAAGTAATTATCTTGCATATGATAGAGATGCTAGTAAGTATCCATGTAGATACTTATATTATTGTTACCACTATACATATTATCTTGCGAGCTGTAAGGCTCACTCTTGCTTTATTTCTTCATCACACAACAACAGTTAGGAGAGATGGCCAGACTCCAGCAGACCCAGCGCAAGCGCGTGGGAAGCGTCCCGCGTCTTCCCGCTGATATTGTAGCTGCTATAGCTGCAGAGGTAGATCCATTGTAGTTTAGACCATCTACTTTTGAGAATCCAATTATGTATAATTATAACTTGTGGCAGATAATGGCAATTAACTGTAAATTATCAAGTAATCATTTTGGGTTGTAATAATTTTAAATTGTGGATTCAAAGACTTGTACTTATTTCAATTTCATCTCTGAGACTATAACAAGTTGTGGTGTGTGTTAGTGTGGGGTCACAGCATGAGGGTATTTATTATTAATTAAGTAAAGTGATATTGTGGAAAGAAAGACCGTGACAACCCGGATTCCCGACCCCGGATCTGGGGGTGTTACATGCATTATGGATATTTTCACATAATTTAATCCATATTGATGTTTTAATTTGAACCGAGCCATTTTTCGCGGGATTCGGACAAGAAACCGAGTAGATTTGGCTGAAATGGAGTTTTCGGTGAAAACTCAAAGGGGTTAGTACACGGTTCTTTCTCCGATACTGAGTCGGGATACATTATGGATATTTTCACATACTTTAATCCATATTGATGTTTTAATTTGAACCGAGCCATATTTCGCGGGATTCGGACGAGAAACCGAGGAGATTTGGCTGAAATGGAGTTTTCGGTGAAAACTCAAAGGGGTTAGTACACGGTTTTTTCCCCGATACTGAGTCGGGATGCATTATGGATATTTTCACATACTTTAATCCATATTGATATTTTAATTTGAACCGAGCCATATTTCGCGGGATTCGGACGAGAAACCGAGTAGATTTGGCTGAAATGGAGCTTTCGGTGAAAACTCAAAGGGGTTAGTACACGGTTTTTTCTCCGATACTGAGTCGGGATACATTATGGATATTTTCACATAATTTAATCCATATTGATGTTTTAATTTGAACCGAGCCATTTTTGCGGGATTCGGATGAGAAACCGAGGAGATTTGGCTGAAATGGAGTTTACGGTGAAAACTTCAAAGGGGTTAGTACACGGTTTTTTCTTCGATACTGAGTCGGGATGCATTAATGATATTTTCACATAATTTAATCCATATTGATGTTTCAATTTGAACCGAGCCATATTTCGCAGGATTCGGACGAGAAATCCGAGTAGATTTGGCTGAAATGGAGTTTTCGGTGAAAAACTCAAAGGGGTTAGTACACGGTTTTTTTCTCCGATACTGAGTCGGGATGCATTATGGATATTTTCAAATAATTTAATCCATATTGATGTTTTAATTTGAACCGAGCCATATTTCGCGGGATTCGGACGAGAAACCGAGTAGATTTGGCTGAAATGGAGTTTTCGGTGAAAACTCAAAGGGGTTAGTACACGGTTTTTTCTCCGATACTGAGTCGGGATGCATTATGGATATTTTCACATAATTTAATCCATATTGATGTTTTAATTTGAACCGAGCCATATTTCGCGGGATTCGGACGAGAAACCGAGTAGATTTGGCTGAAATGGAGTTTTCGGTGAAAACTCAAAGGGGTTAGTACACGGTTTTTTCTCCGATACTGAGTCGGGATGCATTATGGATATTTTCACATAATTTAATCCATATTGATGTTTTAATTTGAACCGAGCCATATTTCGCGGGATTCGGACGAGAAACCGAGTAGATTTGGCTGAAATGGAGTTTTCGGTGAAAACTCAAAGGGGTTAGTACACGGTTTTTTCTCCGATACTGAGTCGGGATGCATTATGGATATTTTCACATAATTTAATCCATATTGATGTTTAATTTGAACCGAGCCATATTTTCGCGGGATTCGGACGAGAAACCGAGTAGATTTGGCTGAAATGGAGTTTTCGGTGAAAACTCAAAGGGGTTAGTACACGGTTTTTTCTCCGATACTGAGTCGGGATGCATTATGGATATTTTCACATAATTTAATCCATATTGATGTTTTAATTTGAACCGAGCCATATTTCGCGGGATTCGGACGAGAAATCCGAGTAGATTTGGCTGAAATGGAGTTTTCGGTGAAAACTCAAAGGGGTTAGTACACGGTTTTTTCTCCGATACTGAGTCGGGATGCATTATGGATATTTTCACATAATTTAATCCATATTGATGTTTTAATTTGAACCGAGCCATATTTCGCGGATTCGGACGAGAAACCGAGTAGATTTGGCTGAAATGGAGTTTTCGGTGAAAACTCAAAGGGGTTAGTACACGGTTTTTTCTCCGATACTGAGTCGGGATGCATTATGGATATTTTCACATAATTTAATCCATATTGATGTTTTAATTTGAACCGAGCCATATTTCGCGGGATTCGGACGAGAAACCGAGTAGATTTGGCTGAAATGGAGTTTTCGGTGAAAACTCAAAGGGGTTAGTACACGGTTTTTTCTCCGATACTGAGTCGGGATGCATTATGGATATTTTCACATACTTTAATCCATATTGATGTTTTAATTTGAACCGAGCCATATTTCGCGGGATTCGGACGAGAAACCGAGTAGATTTGGCTGAAATGGAGTTTTCGGTGAAAACTCAAAGGGGTTAGTACACGGTTTTTTCTCCGATACTGAGTCGGGATGCATTATGGATATTTTCACATAATTTAATCCATATTGATGTTTAATTTGAACCGAGCCATATTTCGCGGATTCGGACGAGAAACCGAGTAGATTTGGCTGAAATGGAGTTTTCGGTGAAAACTCAAAGGGGTTAGTACACGGTTTTTTCTCCGATACTGAGTCGGGATGCATTATGGATATTTTCACATAATTTAATCCATATTGATGTTTAATTTGAACCGAGCCATATTTCGCGGGATTCGGACGAGAAACCGAGTAGATTTGGCTGAAATGGAGTTTTCGGTGAAAACTCAAAGGGGTTAGTACACGGTTTTTTCTCCGATACTGAGTCGGGATGCATTATGGATATTTTCACATAATTTAATCCATATTGATGTTTTAATTTGAACCGAGCCATATTTTCGCGGGATTCGGACGAGAAACCGAGGAGATTTGGCTGAAATGGAGTTTTCGGTGAAAACTCAAAGGGGTTAGTACACGGTTTTTTCTCCGATACTGAGTCGGGATGCATTATGGATATTTTCACATAATTTAATCCATATTGATGTTTAATTTGAACCGAGCCATATTTCGCGGGATTCGGACGAGAAACCGAGTAGATTTGGCTGAAATGGAGTTTTCGGTGAAAACTCAAAGGGGTTAGTACACGGTTTTTTCTCCGATACTGAGTCGGGATGCATTATGGATATTTTCACATACTTTAATCCATATTGATGTTTTAATTTGAACCGAGCCATATTTCGCGGGATTCGGACGAGAAACCGAGTAGATTTGGCTGAAATGGAGTTTTCGGTGAAAACTCAAAGGGGTTAGTACACGGTTTTTTCTCCGATACTGAGTCGGGATGCATTATGGATATTTTCACATAATTTAATCCATATTGATGTTTTAATTTGAACCGAGCCATATTTCGCGGGATTCGGACGAGAAACCGAGTAGATTTGGCTGAAATGGAGTTTTCGGTGAAAACTCAAAGGGGTTAGTACACGGTTTTTTCTCCGATACTGAGTCGGGATGCATTATGGATATTTTCACATAATTTAATCCATATTGATGTTTTAATTTGAACCGAGCCATATTTCGCGGGATTCGGACGAGAAACCGAGTAGATTTGGCTGAAATGGAGTTTTCGGTGAAAACTCAAAGGGGTTAGTACACGGTTTTTTCTCCGATACTGAGTCGGGATACATTATGGATATTTTCACATACTTTAATCCATATTGATGTTTTAATTTGAACCGAGCCATATTTCGCGGGATTCGGACGAGAAACCGAGGAGATTTGGCTGAAATGGAGTTTTCGGTGAAAACTCAAAGGGGTGTTAGTACACGGTTTTTTCCCCGATACTGAGTCGGGATGCATTATGGATATTTTCACATACTTTAATCCATATTGATATTTTAATTTGAACCGAGCCATATTTCGCGGATTCGGACGAGAAACCGAGTAGATTTGGCTGAAATGGAGTTTTCGGTGAAAACTCAAAGGGGTTAGTACACGGTTTTTTCTCCGATACTGAGTCGGGATGCATTATGGATATTTTCACATAATTTAATCCATATTGATGTTTTAATTTGAACCGAGCCATATTTCGCGGGATTCGGACGAGAAACCGAGTAGATTTGGCTGAAATGGAGTTTTCGGTGAAAACTCAAAGGGGTTAGTACACGGTTTTTTCTCCGATACTGAGTCGGGATGCATTATGGATATTTTCACATACTTTAATCCATATTGATGTTTTAATTTGAACCGAGCCATATTTCGCGGGATTCGGACGAGAAACCGAGGAGATTTGGCTGAAATGGAGTTTTCGGTGAAAACTCAAAGGGGTTAGTACACGGTTTTTTCTCCGATACTGAGTCGGGATGCATTATGGATATTTTCACATAATTTAATCCATATTGATGTTTTAATTTGAACCGAGCCATATTTCGCGGGATTCGGACGAGAAACCGAGGAGATTTGGCTGAAATGGAGTTTTCGGTGAAAACTCAAAGGGGTTAGTACACGGTTTTTTCTCCGATACTGAGTCGGGATAGCATTATGGATATTTTCACATAATTTAATCCATATTGATGTTTTAATTTGAACCGAGCCATATTTCGCGGGATTCGGACGAGAAACCGAGTAGATTTGGCTGAAATGGAGTTTTCGGTGAAAACTCAAAGGGGTTAGTACACGGTTTTTTCTCCGATACTGAGTCGGGATGCATTATGGATATTTTCACATAATTTAATCCATATTGATGTTTTAATTTGAACCGAGCCATATTTCGCGGATTCGGACGAGAAACCGAGTAGATTTGGCTGAAATGGAGTTTTCGGTGAAAACTCAAAGGGGTTAGTACACGGTTTTTTCTCCGATACTGAGTCGGGATGCATTATGGATATTTTCACATAATTTAATCCATATTGATGTTTTAATTTGAACCGAGCCATATTTCGCGGGATTCGGACGAGAAACCGAGGAGATTTGGCTGAAATGGAGTTTTCGGTGAAAACTCAAAGGGGTTAGTACACGGTTTTTTCTCCCGATACTGAGTCGGGATGCATTATGGATATTTTCACATACTTTAATCCATATTGATGTTTAATTTGAACCGAGCCATATTTCGCGGGATTCGGACGAGAAATCGAGTAGATTTGGCTGAAATGGAGTTTTCGGTGAAAACTCAAAGGGGTTAGTACACGGTTTTTTCTCCGATACTGAGTCGGGATGCATTATGGATATTTTCACATAATTTAATCCATATTGATGTTTTAATTTGAACCGAGCCATATTTTCGCGGGATTCGGACGAGAAACCGAGTAGATTTGGCTGAAATGGAGTTTTCGGTGAAAACTCAAAGGGGTTAGTACACGGTTTTTTCTCCGATACTGAGTCGGGATGCATTATGGATATTTTCACATAATTTAATCCATATTGATGTTTAATTTGAACCGAGCCATATTTCGCGGGATTCGGACGAGAAACCGAGTAGATTTGGCTGAAATGGAGTTTTCGGTGAAAACTCAAAGGGGTTAGTACACGGTTTTTTCTCCGATACTGAGTCGGGATGCATTATGGATATTTTCACATACTTTAATCCATATTGATATTTTAATTTGAACCGAGCCATATTTCGCGGGATTCGGACGAGAAACCGGGTAGATTTGGCTGAAATGGAGTTTTCGGTGAAAACTCAAAGGGGTTAGTACACGGTTTTTTTCTCCGATACTGAGTCGGGATGCATTATGGATATTTTCACATAATTAAACCCATATTGATGTTTTAATTGAACCGAGCCATATTTCGCGGGATTCGGACGAGAAACCGAGTAGATTTGGCTGAAATGGAGTTTTCGGTGAAAACTCAAAGGGGTTAGTACACGGTTTTTTCTCCGATACTGAGTCGGGATGCATTATGGATATTTTCACATAATTTAATCCATATTGATGTTTTAATTTGAACCGAGCCATATTTCGCGGGATTCGGACGAGAAACCGAGTAGATTTGGCTGAAATGGAGTTTTCGGTGAAAACTCAAAGGGGTTAGTACACGGTTTTTTCTCCGATACTGAGTCGGGATGCATTATGGATATTTTCACATAATTTAATCCATATTGATGTTTTAATTTGAACCGAGCCATATTTCGCGGATTCGGACGAGAAATCGAGTAGATTTGGCTGAAATGGAGTTTTCGGTGAAAACTCAAAGGGGTTAGTACACGGTTTTTTCTCCGATACTGAGTCGGGATTCATTATGGATATTTTCACATAATTTAATCCATATTGATGTTTTAATTTGAACCGAGCCATATTTCGCGGGATTCGGACGAGAAACCGAGTAGATTTGGCTGAAATGGAGTTTTCGGTGAAAACTCAAAGGGGTTAGTACACGGTTTTTTCTCCGATACTGAGTCGGGATGCATTATGGATATTTTCACATAATTTAATCCATATTGATGTTTTAATTTGAACCGAGCCATATTTCGCGGGATTCGGACGAGAAACCGAGTAGATTTGGCTGAAATGGAGTTTTCGGTGAAAACTCAAAGGGGTTAGTACACGGTTTTTTCTCCGATACTGAGTCGGGATGCATTATGGATATTTTCACATAATTTAATCCATATTGATGTTTTAATTTGAACCGAGCCATATTTCGCGGGATTCGGACGAGAAACCGAGTAGATTTGGCTGAAATGGAGTTTTCGGTGAAAACTCAAAGGGGTTAGTACACGGTTTTTTCTCCGATACTGAGTCGGGATGCATTATGGATATTTTCACATAATTTAATCCATATTGATGTTTTAATTTGAACCGAGCCATATTTCGCGGGATTCGGACGAGAAACCGAGTAGATTTGGCTGAAATGGAGTTTTCGGTGAAAACTCAAAGGGGTTAGTACACGGTTTTTTCTCCGATACTGAGTCGGGATGCATTATGGATATTTTCACATAATTTAATCCATATTGATGTTTAATTTGAACCGAGCCATATTTCGCGGGATTCGGACGAGAAACCGAGTAGATTTGGCTGAAATGGAGTTTTCGGTGAAAACTCAAAGGGGTTAGTACACGGTTTTTTCTCCGATACTGAGTCGGGATGCATTATGGATATTTTCAAATAATTTAATCCATATTGATATTTTAATTTGAACCGAGCCATATTTCGCGGGATTCGGACGAGAAACCGAGTAGATTTGGCTGAAATGGAGTTTTCGGTGAAAACTCAAAGGGGTTAGTACACGGTTTTTTCTCCGATACTGAGTCGGGATGCATTATGGATATTTTCACATAATTTAATCCATATTGATGTTTAATTTGAACCGAGCCATATTTCGCGGGATTCGGACGAGAAACCGAGTAGATTTGGCTGAAATGGAGTTTTCGGTGAAAACTCAAAGGGGTTAGTACACGGTTTTTTCTCCGATACTGAGTCGGGATGCATTATGGATATTTTCACATAATTTAATCCATATTGATGTTTTAATTTGAACCGAGCCATATTTTCGCGGGATTCGGACGAGAAACCGAGTAGATTTGGCTGAAATGGAGTTTTCGGTGAAAACTCAAAGGGGTTAGTACACGGTTTTTTCTCCGATACTGAGTCGGGATGCATTATGGATATTTTCACATAATTTAATCCATATTGATGTTTTAATTTGAACCGAGCCATATTTCGCGGGATTCGGACGAGAAACCGAGTAGATTTGGCTGAAATGGAGTTTTCGGTGAAAACTCAAAGGGGTTAGTACACGGTTTTTTCTCCGATACTGAGTCGGGATGCATTATGGATATTTTCACATACTTTAATCCATATTGATGTTTTAATTTGAACCGAGCCATATTTCGCGGGATTCGGACGAGAAACCGAGTAGATTTGGCTGAAATGGAGTTTTCGGTGAAAACTCAAAGGGGTTAGTACACGGTTTTTTCTCCGATACTGAGTCGGGATGCATTATGGATATTTTCACATAATTTAATCCATATTGATGTTTTAATTTGAACCGAGCCATATTTTCGCGGGATTCGGACGAGAAACCGAGTAGATTTGGCTGAAATGGAGTTTTCGGTGAAAACTCAAAGGGGTTAGTACACTGTTTTTTCTCCGATACTGAGTCGGGATGCATTATGGATATTTTCACATAATTTAATCCATATTGATGTTTTAATTTGAACCGAGCCATATTTCGCGGGATTCGGACGAGAAACCGAGTAGATTTGGCTGAAATGGAGTTTTCGGTGAAAACTCAAAGGGGTTAGTACACGGTTTTTTCTCCGATACTGAGTCGGGATGCATTATGGATATTTTCACATAATTTAATCCATATTGATGTTTTAATTTGAACCGAGCCATATTTCGCGGATTCGGACGAGAAACCGAGGAGATTTGGCTGAAATGGAGTTTTCGGTGAAAACTCAAAGGGGTGTTAGTACACGGTTTTTTCCCCGATACTGAGTCGGGATGCATTATGGATATTTTCACATACTTTAATCCATATTGATATTTTAATTTGAACCGAGCCATATTTCGCGGAATTCGGACGAGAAATCGAGTAGATTTGGCTGAAATGGAGTTTTCGGTGAAAAACTCAAAGGGGTTAGTACACGGTTTTTTCTCCGATACTGAGTCGGGATGCATTATGGATATTTTCACATAATTTAATCCATATTGATGTTTTAATTTGAACCGAGCCATATTTCGCGGGATTCGGACGAGAAACCGAGTAGATTTGGCTGAAATGGAGTTTTCGGTGAAAACTCAAAGGGGTTAGTACACGGTTTTTTCTCCGATACTGAGTCGGGATGCATTATGGATATTTTCACATAATTTAATCCATATTGATGTTTTAATTTGAACCGAGCCATATTTCGCGGGATTCGGACGAGAAACCGAGTAGATTTGGCTGAAATGGAGTTTTCGGTGAAAACTCAAAGGGGTTAGTACACGGTTTTTTCTCCGATACTGAGTCGGGATACATTATGGATATTTTCACATAATTTAATCCATATTGATGTTTTAATTTGAACCGAGCCATTTTTCGCGGGATTCGGACGAGAAACCGAGGAGATTTGGCTGAAATGGAGTTTTCGGTGAAAACTCAAAGGGGTTAGTACACGGTTTTTTCTCCGATACTGAGTCGGGATGCATATAGGATATTTTCACATAATTTAATCCATATTGATGTTTCAATTTGAACCGAGCCATATTTCGCAGGATTCGGACGAGAAACCGAGTAGATTTGGCTGAAATGGAGTTTTCGGTGAAAACTCAAAGGGTTAGTACACGGTTTTTTCTCCGATACTGAGTCGGGATGCATTATGGATATTTTCAAATAATTTAATCCAAATTGATGTTTTAATTTGAACCGAGCCATATTTCGCGGGATTCGGACGAGAAACCGAGGAGATTTGGCTGAAATGGAGTTTTCGGTGAAAACTCAAAGGGGTGTTAGTACATGGTTTTTTCCCCGATACTGAGTCGGGATGCATTATGGATATTTTCACATACTTTAATCAATATTGATATTTTAATTTGAACCGAGCCATATTTCGCGGAATTCGGACGAGAAATCGAGTAGATTTGGCTGAAATGGAGTTTTCGGTGAAAAACTCAAAGGGGTTAGTACACGGTTTTTTTCTCCGATACTGAGTCGGGATGCATTGTAATAACCCCAAATTTTTCAACTTTTTGTAACCCTTGTGAATAGTGTTTTAGCTGAATGAGAAAACTTTTCATGCCACACTATGTAGGGGTTCTGTTATGGATATTCTGGGATATTATTAGTACTCTATGAAGTATATAAGTGTATGTAAAGATCGTCAGAATCCAATTCCGAACACTTTGGTTTTTCCCGGAAATCCACAAGATACGGAGAGAATTGAGTATAAGGTAACAGGATAAAAAGGATTTAAATTAAAGGATTATAATAGAGGATCATAAAAAGGAATATAATGTATTGAGAAAGGTTAAGGGAACCTAAGTAATAAGATCCCGGGTATGATCCTTCAAACGATAAACGAGAACGAAAGTTAAGCGAACCGTATAACAGATCAGCGGTCATTAGGCAAACGATTAGGAAGTTAATCAAAGGGATTAATGGGAATGATGTCATCCAACCAATAGAAAGAAGACAAGGAAGGAAGGATGACATCATGAGGATGAGGTAAGCATGACATGGGAAGGAAGGAGGTGTGGTTGAATAAGAACCACACAAATTCAAGGGCAAGGTAGTAATTTGCTAAATCAAATACAAATCAAGTCAACCAAGGTAGCAAAATCATTTCATCAAGAATCAAAAAAAAATCAGCCAAGGCATTTGTTCATCACCTAGCTCTCGGCTTTTCATTTTTTTTCAAAGCAAAAATTCTCAAAATCAAGATCCAAGCATCCTTAATTGGTAAGAAAATTCCCTAACCATCTTTATGCTTAGTTATGGCTATATCATGAGTTTAAGCCATTAATTCTTTCTCTAGCTTCTCCATTTAATCAATGAAGAAGACAATGAATAGTGTTTTCAAGTTTTTTTAACTTGAACTTTTCTTGTTTTTCTTGAAGATCCAAGCTTTCCTAAGGCCTCTCCAAGCTTCTTAAGGCTTCCTAGCTCAACCCACCACTTCAAGGAAGGTATACCATTTTCAAACCCTAGGTTCATGTATATTATAAGGTGATTTTGATGAAGTAGGATGTTATTGTAGTTGTTGTTATGATTAGAGTTTGAGATTTGGAATGGTAGTGAAATGAAATGGTAATTTTGTGGTTTTGATTTAAAGGAACTTAAGAATGATTAAAGTAAAGTTTAAGCATAAGTATGAATGGTTAAATTGAATTGGTTGGGGTTGTTATGATGTGATAAGGATGGAGGATGGTTGTATGTTGGATTTGAGGTTGATTTGGGTTGTTTGTGAATGGGTTAAAATTTGGAAATCGCGTAAACATAGCCGTCGTAATGTCCGATTTTCTTTGGACTGTTTTTGTGCATAGCACTAGGACCCGAGAACCCCCTGCTAGATTATGACCACTGCCATGTTTAGATAGCTCATGTTACGAGCTTCGTTTTGATATGTAGTTCGTTCGATTCCGATGCACGGTTTAGGAGAAACGACCGTTTCAAGTAACGGCGTTTCGCGAACGAAACTTTTTCCCTCGCCTTACTTTGAAACATAGGTTAAAGACCAAAAAGGGTTAATTAATGTATGAAACATTTATGGTAAGTGTGTTAGGCAGTTGGTAAGACATTCGCGAAGGAATCGCTTTAAAACTCGTAAAGGTTAAATTATTAAAAATGGCGGAGCCGAGGGTACCCGAGTGACTTAAGCGAATCGGTGAGCGCCAAACAAGCGTTAGAGTCTAAGTTAGTTAAAGCATAGATTTACAAGTGATTTTGGTTTAATTCCAACTTACTTGTTGTTTATAGGTTATCAGACTCGTCCCGAGCCTTTCTCACCCCCAAGTCGCTCAGGCAAGTATTCTATCCGTTATACTGTTGTTGTGATGTATACGCTTGTATATGCATTATCTTGCGATAGATGCATGTTGGTTATTTAGCAAATTCTTGCGATATATTGTAGCATGTGATATGGTATATATGCATGCCTGTTTCATATTCTTGAAATATATATCTGTTGGTTCAGTTGATAATACCTATGCTAGAGGATAGCGGTATCTTGCATACACCCTTAGTATAGGGACCCAAAGGTGAAAATATTTTCTAAAACCGGGAGTCGAGGATCCCGAGTAGAGTTTATATGGATATGGATATATATATATATATATTTATATATATATATGGTTATAGTTTTTCCAAACTATTAATCGAATAAGGTTTATTCGATAACTTTAAACTTTATTTTATTATCGAGTATTATTTCGAATATTATTCGAAGGCGTATGACTACTTTATATTATTTCAATATGATTTGAATATTCATCGGAGGACTTATGACTCCTTTATTTTATTTAATGAATATTATTTATAATATTCATTCGAGGTATTATGACTCAGTTTATTTTATTTATTGAATATTAATTGAATATTCATTTGAGGATCTATGACTCCGATTATTTGCTGAAATATATTCTTTATTTTATTAAAGAATAAGGTGTTAATAATCAAACTTATTTTCGATTATTCAAATAAAGATAATACTTTCATATAAGTATATCTTTGGTTATTTAATACTCGTTTCAAGTATAAATTTTAATACTTCTACTTCAATTATTTTTATAAAGACTATTCTTCATGGGAATATTATTTAATTAATAATATTCAGATATTTTCTAATATTCTGGGGACTGATTTACTTCATTAAATCAGCCTTACTCCAAACACTCTTTAAAGTGTTTTCGAGTCTTCAAAATGGTTTTTAAAAGTCAGAGCGGATCCCAAAACTCATTTTTATATTTAAGATCTTCCTTTTTAAAGGGGATTTAAATACCCGCTCAAAACCTGGGAAATCCGGCTCTGTGGTGTATTTTATATTCGCAACAAGGTTGCAGATTTGGTAAATGAATTGATTACTTGCCCAAAGTTCGGGAAGTAAGCCCCTCTCATTGAGTCGGCATAAGCGACAGGCCGAGGTACGGTCTATTATTGTGTAAGTGGCTCAGTGGGAGTCCATCAAATGCATAGGTGGCTGAGTGGCAGTCCAGCATAGGTCTTAATTATGACCAGGGTGATGACCAGTGGGGAATTCGTCCATCTACTAGTAGAAAAGGTTACTTATTGGTATCTTTGCCTGATCAGCGAGATATCGGGTTTATGCCAAAATTCTTTTCCTTTCCAAAATTCATTGGATGTTTCGAACTCTGTTCATACTTCACATAACAGAGGTTCCAGGAAATGTTTTCGGGATATATATATATGTGGATATATATATATATCGGGACTAAATAAAGTATCTCATAACTTTTTTTTTCATTCAATAATATTTCAAAGATTGAATCTATTCAAGTCTTAACTTGTGGTCTCATCTATGGGATGTTTTTCTTAAAACTTATAATACTTTGAGCGGTGGCAGTTCAAGTAACTTTATATGATATAAGTGTGGTGAAGTATTGGTAGCTTCATTCCTTGTTTTTACTTATATCTAGCAAGTAATTATCTTGCATATGATAGAGATGCTAGTAAGTATCCATGTAGATACTTATATTATTGTTACCACTATACATATTATCTTGCGAGCTGTAAGGCTCACTCTTGCTTTATTTCTTCATCACACAACAACAGTTAGGAGAGATGGCCAGACTCCAGCAGACCCAGCGCAAGCGCGTGGGAAGCGTCCCGCGTCTTCCCGCTGATATTGTAGCTGCTATAGCTGCAGAGGTAGATCCATTGTAGTTTAGACCATCTACTTTTGAGAATCCAATTATGTATAATTATAACTTGTGGCAGATAATGGCAATTAACTGTAAATTATCAAGTAATCATTTTGGGTTGTAATAATTTTAAATTGTGGATTCAAAGACTTGTACTTATTTCAATTTCATCTCTGAGACTATAACGAGTTGTGGTGTGTGTTAGTGTGGGGTCACAGCATGAGGGTATTTATTATTAATTAAGTAAAGTGATATTGTGGAAAGAAAGACCGTGACAACCCGGATTCCCGACCCCGGATCTGGGGGTGTTACATGCATTATGGATATTTTCACATAATTTAATCCATATTGATGTTTTAATTTGAACCGAGCCATTTTTCGCGGGATTCGGACAAGAAACCGAGTAGATTTGGCTGAAATGGAGTTTTCGGTGAAAACTCAAAGGGGTTAGTACACGGTTCTTTCTCCGATACTGAGTCGGGATACATTATGGATATTTTCACATACTTTAATCCATATTGATGTTTTAATTTGAACCGAGCCATATTTCGCGGGATTCGGACGAGAAACCGAGTAGATTTGGCTGAAATGGAGTTTTCGGTGAAAACTCAAAGGGGTTAGTACACGGTTTTTTCTCCGATACTGAGTCGGGATGCATTATGGATATTTTCACATAATTTAATCCATATTGATGTTTTAATTTGAACCGAGCCATATTTCGCGGGATTCGGACGAGAAACCGAGGAGATTTGGCTGAAATGGAGTTTTCGGTGAAAACTCAAAGGGGTTAGTACACGGTTTTTTCTCCGATACTGAGTCGGGATGCATTATGGATATTTTCACATAATTTAATCCATATTGATGTTTTAATTTGAACCGAGCCATATTTCGCGGGATTCGGACGAGAAACCGAGGAGATTTGGCTGAAATGGAGTTTTCGGTGAAAACTCAAAGGGGTTAGTACACGGTTTTTTCTCCGATACTGAGTCGGGATGCATTATGGATATTTTCACATAATTTAATCCATATTGATGTTTTAATTTGAACCGAGCCATATTTCGCGGATTCGGACGAGAAACCGAGTAGATTTGGCTGAAATGGAGTTTTCGGTGAAAACTCAAAGGGGTTAGTACACGGTTTTTTCTCCGATACTGAGTCGGGATGCATTATGGATATTTTCACATAATTTAATCCATATTGATGTTTTAATTTGAACCGAGCCATATTTCGCGGGATTCGGACGAGAAACCGAGTAGATTTGGCTGAAATGGAGTTTTCGGTGAAAACTCAAAGGGGTTAGTACACGGTTTTTTCTCCGATACTGAGTCGGGATGCATTATGGATATTTTCACATAATTTAATCCATATTGATGTTTTAATTTGAACCGAGCCATATTTCGCGGGATTCGGACGAGAAACCGAGTAGATTTGGCTGAAATGGAGTTTTCGGTGAAAACTCAAAGGGGTTAGTACACGGTTTTTTCTCCGATACTGAGTCGGGATGCATTATGGATATTTTCACATAATTTAATCCATATTGATGTTTTAATTTGAACCGAGCCATATTTCGCGGGATTCGGACGAGAAACCGAGTAGATTTGGCTGAAATGGAGTTTTCGGTGAAAACTCAAAGGGGTTAGTACACGGTTTTTTCTCCGATACTGAGTCGGGATGCATTATGGATATTTTCACATAATTTAATCCATATTGATGTTTTAATTTGAACCGAGCCATATTTCGCGGGATTCGGACGAGAAACCGAGTAGATTTGGCTGAAATGGAGTTTTCGGTGAAAACTCAAAGGGGTTAGTACACGGTTTTTTCTCCGATACTGAGTCGGGATGCATTATGGATATTTTCACATAATTTAATCCATATTGATGTTTTAATTTGAACCGAGCCATATTTCGCGGGATTCGGACGAGAAACCGAGTAGATTTGGCTGAAATGGAGTTTTCGGTGAAAACTCAAAGGGGTTAGTACACGGTTTTTTCTCCGATACTGAGTCGGGATGCATTATGGATATTTTCACATAATTTAATCCATATTGATGTTTTAATTTGAACCGAGCCATATTTCGCGGGATTCGGACGAGAAACCGAGTAGATTTGGCTGAAATGGAGTTTTCGGTGAAAACTCAAAGGGGTTAGTACACGGTTTTTTCTCCGATACTGAGTCGGGATGCATTATGGATATTTTCACATAATTTAATCCATATTGATGTTTTAATTTGAACCGAGCCATATTTCGCGGGATTCGGACGAGAAACCGAGTAGATTTGGCTGAAATGGAGTTTTCGGTGAAAACTCAAAGGGGTTAGTACACGGTTTTTTCTCCGATACTGAGTCGGGATGCATTATGGATATTTTCACATACTTTAATCCATATTGATGTTTTAATTTGAACCGAGCCATATTTCGCGGGATTCGGACGAGAAACCGAGTAGATTTGGCTGAAATGGAGTTTTCGGTGAAAACTCAAAGGGGTTAGTACACGGTTTTTTCTCCGATACTGAGTCGGGATGCATTATGGATATTTTCACATAATTTAATCCATATTGATGTTTTAATTTGAACCGAGCCATATTTCGCGGGATTCGGACGAGAAACCGAGTAGATTTGGCTGAAATGGAGTTTTCGGTGAAAACTCAAAGGGGTTAGTACACGGTTTTTTCTCCGATACTGAGTCGGGATGCATTATGGATATTTTCACATACTTTAATCCATATTGATATTTTAATTTGAACCGAGCCATATTTCGCGGATTCGGACGAGAAACCGAGTAGATTTGGCTGAAATGGAGTTTTCGGTGAAAACTCAAAGGGGTTAGTACACGGTTTTTTCTCCGATACTGAGTCGGGATGCATTATGGATATTTTCACATAATTTAATCCATATTGATGTTTTAATTTGAACCGAGCCATATTTCGCGGGATTCGGACGAGAAACCGAGTAGATTTGGCTGAAATGGAGTTTTCGGTGAAAACTCAAAGGGGTTAGTACACGGTTTTTTCTCCGATACTGAGTCGGGATGCATTATGGATATTTTCACATACTTTAATCCATATTGATGTTTTAATTTGAACCGAGCCATATTTCGCGGGATTCGGACGAGAAACCGAGTAGATTTGGCTGAAATGGAGTTTTCGGTGAAAACTCAAAGGGGTTAGTACACGGTTTTTTCTCCGATACTGAGTCGGGATGCATTATGGATATTTTCACATAATTTAATCCATATTGATGTTTTAATTTGAACCGAGCCATATTTCGCGGATTCGGACGAGAAACCGAGGAGATTTGGCTGAAATGGAGTTTTCGGTGAAAACTCAAAGGGGTTAGTACACGGTTTTTTCTCCGATACTGAGTCGGGATGCAATTATGGATATTTTCACATAATTTAATCCATATTGATGTTTTAATTTGAACCGAGCCATATTTCGCGGGATTCGGACGAGAAACCGAGTAGATTTGGCTGAAATGGAGTTTTCGGTGAAAACTCAAAGGGGTTAGTACACGGTTTTTTCTCCGATACTGAGTCGGGATGCATTATGGATATTTTCACATAATTTAATCCATATTGATGTTTTAATTTGAACCGAGCCATATTTCGCGGGATTCGGACGAGAAACCGAGTAGATTTGGCTGAAATGGAGTTTTCGGTGAAAACTCAAAGGGGTTAGTACACGGTTTTTTCTCCGATACTGAGTCGGGATGCATTATGGATATTTTCACATAATTTAATCCATATTGATGTTTTAATTTGAACCGAGCCATATTTCGCGGGATTCGGACGAGAAACCGAGTAGATTTGGCTGAAATGGAGTTTTCGGTGAAAACTCAAAGGGGTTAGTACACGGTTTTTTCTCCGATACTGAGTCGGGATACATTATGGATATTTTCACATACTTTAATCCATATTGATGTTTTAATTTGAACCGAGCCATATTTCGCGGGATTCGGACGAGAAACCGAGTAGATTTGGCTGAAATGGAGTTTTCGGTGAAAACTCAAAGGGGTTAGTACACGGTTTTTTCTCCGATACTGAGTCGGGATGCATTATGGATATTTTCACATAATTTAATCCATATTGATGTTTTAATTTGAACCGAGCCATATTTCGCGGGATTCGGACGAGAAACCGAGGAGATTTGGCTGAAATGGAGTTTTCGGTGAAAACTCAAAGGGGTTAGTACACGGTTTTTTCTCCGATACTGAGTCGGGATGCATTATGGATATTTTCACATAATTTAATCCATATTGATGTTTTAATTTGAACCGAGCCATATTTCGCGGGATTCGGACGAGAAACCGAGTAGATTTGGCTGAAATGGAGTTTTCGGTGAAAACTCAAAGGGGTTAGTACACGGTTTTTTCTCCGATACTGAGTCGGGATGCATTATGGATATTTTCACATAATTTAATCCATATTGATGTTTTAATTTGAACCGAGCCATATTTCGCGGGATTCGGACGAGAAACCGAGTAGATTTGGCTGAAATGGAGTTTTCGGTGAAAACTCAAAGGGGTTAGTACACGGTTTTTTCTCCGATACTGAGTCGGGATGCATTATGGATATTTTCACATAATTTAATCCATATTGATGTTTTAATTTGAACCGAGCCATATTTCGCGGGATTCGGACGAGAAACCGAGTAGATTTGGCTGAAATGGAGTTTTCGGTGAAAACTCAAAGGGGTTAGTACACGGTTTTTTCTCCGATACTGAGTCGGGATACATTATGGATATTTTCACATACTTTAATCCATATTGATGTTTTAATTTGAACCGAGCCATATTTCGCGGGATTCGGACGAGAAACCGAGTAGATTTGGCTGAAATGGAGTTTTCGGTGAAAACTCAAAGGGGTTAGTACACGGTTTTTTCTCCGATACTGAGTCGGGATGCATTATGGATATTTTCACATAATTTAACCCATATTGATGTTTTAATTTGAACCGAGCCATATTTCGCGGATTCGGACGAGAAACCGAGGAGATTTGGCTGAAATGGAGTTTTCGGTGAAAACTCAAAGGGGTTAGTACACGGTTTTTTCTCCGATACTGAGTCGGGATGCATTATGGATATTTTCACATAATTTAATCCATATTGATGTTTTAATTTGAACCGAGCCATATTTCGCAGGATTCGGACGAGAAACCGAGTAGATTTGGCTGAAATGGAGTTTTCGGTGAAAACTCAAAGGGGTTAGTACACGGTTTTTTTCTCCGATACTGAGTCGGGATGCATTATGGATATTTTCACATAATTTAATCCATATTGATGTTTTAATTTGAACCGAGCCATATTTCCTGGGATTCGGACGAGAAACCGAGTAGATTTGGCTGAAATGGAGTTTTCGGTGAAAACTCAAAGGGGTTAGTACACGGTTTTTTCTCCGATACTGAGTCGGGATGCATTATGGATATTTTCACATACTTTAATCCATATTGATATTTTAATTTGAACCGAGCCATATTTCGCGGGATTCGGACGAGAAACCGAGGAGATTTGGCTGAAATGGAGTTTTCGGTGAAAACTCAAAGGGGTTAGTACACGGTTTTTTCTCCGATACTGAGTCGGGATGCATTATGGATATTTTCACATACTTTAATCCATATTGATATTTTAATTTGAACCGAGCCATATTTCGCGGGATTCGGACGAGAAACCGAGTAGATTTGGCTGAAATGGAGTTTTCGGTGAAAACTCAAAGGGGTTAGTACACGGTTTTTTCTCCGATACTGAGTCGGGATGCATTATGGATATTTTCACATAATTTAATCCATATTGATGTTTTAATTTGAACCGAGCCATATTTCGCGGATTCGGACGAGAAACCGAGTAGATTTGGCTGAAATGGAGTTTTCGGTGAAAACTCAAAGGGGTTAGTACACGGTTTTTTCTCCGATACTGAGTCAGGGATGCATTATGGATATTTTCACATACTTTAATCCATATTGATATTTTAATTTGAACCGAGCCATATTTCGCGGGATTCGGACGAGAAACCGAGTAGATTTGGCTGAAATGGAGTTTTCGGTGAAAACTCAAAGGGGTTAGTACACGGTTTTTTCTCCGATACTGAGTCGGGATGCATTATGGATATTTTCACATAATTTAATCCATATTGATGTTTTAATTTGAACCGAGCCATATTTCGCGGGATTCGGACGAGAAACCGAGTAGATTTGGCTGAAATGGAGTTTTCGGTGAAAACTCAAAGGGGTTAGTACACGGTTTTTTCTCCGATACTGAGTCGGGATGCATTATGGATATTTTCACATACTTTAATCCATATTGATATTTTAATTTGAACCGAGCCATATTTCGCGGGATTCGGACGAGAAACCGAGGAGATTTGGCTGAAATGGAGTTTTCGGTGAAAACTCAAAGGGGTTAGTACACGGTTTTTTCTCCGATACTGAGTCGGGATGCATTATGGATATTTTCACATAATTTAATCCATATTGATGTTTTAATTTGAACCGAGCCATATTTCGCGGATTCGGACGAGAAACCGAGTAGATTTGGCTGAAATGGAGTTTTCGGTGAAAACTCAAAGGGGTTAGTACACGGTTTTTTCTCCGATACTGAGTCGGGATGCATTATGGATATTTTCACATACTTTAATCCATATTGATGTTTTAATTTGAACCGAGCCATATTTCGCGGGATTCGGACGAGAAACCGAGTAGATTTGGCTGAAATGGAGTTTTCGGTGAAAACTCAAAGGGGTTAGTACACGGTTTTTTCTCCGATACTGAGTCGGGATGCATTATGGATATTTTCACATAATTTAATCCATATTGATGTTTTAATTTGAACCGAGCCATATTTCGCGGGATTCGGACGAGAAACCGAGTAGATTTGGCTGAAATGGAGTTTTCGGTGAAAACTCAAAGGGGTTAGTACACGGTTTTTTCTCCGATACTGAGTCGGGATACATTATGGATATTTTCACATAATTTAATCCATATTGATGTTTTAATTTGAACCGAGCCATATTTCGCGGGATTCGGACGAGAAACCGAGTAGATTTGGCTGAAATGGAGTTTTCGGTGAAAACTCAAAGGGGTTAGTACACGGTTTTTTCTCCGATACTGAGTCGGGATGCATTATGATATTTTCACATAATTTAATCCATATTGATGTTTTAATTTGAACCGAGCCATATTTCGCGGATTCGGACGAGAAATCGAGGAGATTTGGCTGAAATGGAGTTTTCGGTGAAAACTCAAAGGGGTTTGTACACGGTTTTTTCTCCGATACTCAGTCAGGATACATTATGAATATTTTCACATACTTTAATCCATATTGATATTTTAATTTGAACCGAGCCATATTTCGCGGGATTCGGACGAGAAACCGAGAAGATTTGGCTGAAATGGAGTTTTCGGTG
>NW_027420865.1:0-10000 GCF_009905375.1 Apium graveolens | reverse complement strand
GTCAGGATACATTATGAATATTTTCACATACTTTAATCCATATTGATATATTAATTTGAACCGAGCCATATTTCGCGGGATTCGGACGAGAAACCGAGAAGATTTGGCTGAAATGGAGTTTTCGGTGAAAACTCAAAGGGGTTAGTACACGGTTTTTTCTCCGATACTGAGTCGGGATGCATTATGGATATTTTCACATAATTTAATCCATATTGATGTTTTAATTTGAACTGAGCCATATTTTGCGGGATTCGGACGAGAAACCGAGAAGATTTGCCTGAAATGGAGTTTTCGGTGAAAACTCAAAGGGGTTAGTTGACGGTTTTTTCTCCGATACTGAGTCGGGATGCATTATGGATATTTTCACATACTTTAATCCATATTGATAATTTAATTTGAACCGAGCCATATTTCGCGGAATTTGGACGAGAAACAGAGGAGATTTGGCTGAAATGGAGTTTTCGGTGAAAACTCAAAGGGGTTAGTACACGGTTTTTTCTCCGATACTGAGTCGGGATGCATTATGGATATTTTCATATAATTTAATCCATATTATTGTTTTAATTTGAATCGAGCCATATTTCGCGGGATTCAGACGAGAAACCGAGTAGATTTGGCTGAAATGGAGTTTTCGGTGAAATCTCAAAGGGGTTTGTACACGGTTTTTTCTCCGATACTGAGTCGGGATACATTATGGATATTTTCAAATACTTTAATCCATATTGATGTTTTAATTTGAACCGAGCCATATTTCGCGGGATTCGGACGAAAAACCGAGTAGATTTGGCTAAAATGGAGTTTTCGGTGAAAACTCAAAGGGGTTAGAACACGGTTTTTTCTCCGATAGTTAGTCGGGTTGCATTATGGATATTTTCACATAATTTAATCCATATTGATGTTTTAATTTGAACCGAGCCATATTTCGCGGATTCGGATGAGAAACCGAGGAGATTTGGCTGAAATGGAGTTTTCGGTGAAAACTCAAAGGGGTTAGTACACGGTTTTTTCTCCGATACTGAGTCGGGATGCAATAAGGATATTTTCACATAATTTAATCCATATTGATGTTTCAATTTGAACCGAGCCATATTTCGCAGGATTCGGACGAGAAACCGAGTAGATTTGGCTGAAATGGAGTTTTCGGTGAAAACTCAAAGGGGTTAGTACACGGTTTTTTCTCCGATACTGAGTCGGGATGCATTATGGATATTTTCAAATAATTTAATCCAAATTGATGTTTTAATTTGAACCGAGCCATATTTCGTGGGATTTGGACGAGAAACCGAGTAGATTTTGCTGAAATGGAGTTTTCGGTGAAAACTCAAAGGGGTTAGTACACGGTTTTTTCTCCGATACTGAGTCGGGATGCATTATGGATATTTTCACATAATTTAACCCATATTGATGTTTTAATTTGAACCGAGCCATTTTTCGCGGGATTCGGACGAGAAACCGAGAAGATTTGGCGGAAATGGAGTTTTCGGTGAAAACTCAAAGGGGTTGGTACACGGTTTTTTCTCCGATACTGAGTCGGGATGCATTATGGATATTTTCACATAATTTAATCCATATTGATGTTTTAATTTGAACCGAGCCATATTTTGCGGGATTCGGACGAGAAACCGAGTAGATTTGGCTGAAATGGAGTTTTCGGTGAAAACTCAAAGGGGTTAGTACACGGTTTTTTCTCCGATACTGAGTCATGATGCATTATGGATATTTTCATATAATTTAACCCATATTGATGTTTTAATTTGAACCGAGCTATATTTCGCGGATTCGGACGAGAAACCGAGGAGATTTGGCTGAAATGGAGTTTTCGGTGAAAACTCAAAGGGGTTAGTACACGGTTTTTTCTCCGAAGTGAGTCGGGATGCATTATGGATATTTTCACATACTTTAATCCATATTGATATTTTAATTTGAACCGAGCCATATTTCGCGGAATTCGGACGAGAAACCGAGGAGATTTGGCTGAAATGGAGTTTTCGGTGAAAACTCTCCGATACTGAGTCGGGATGCATTATGGATATTTTCACATACTTTAATCCATATTGATATTTTAACTTTAACCGAGCCATATTTCACGGGATTCGAACGAGAAACCGAGTAGATTTGGCTGAAATGGAGTTTTCGGTGAAAAACTCAATGGGGTTAGTACACGGTTTTTTCTCCGATACTGAGTCGGGATGCATTATGGATATTTTCACATAATTTAATACATATTGATGTTTTAATTTGAACCGAGCCATTTTTCGCGGGATTCGGACGAGAAACCGAGTAGATTTGGTTGAAATGGAGTTTTCGGTGAAAACTCAAAGGGGTTAGTACACGGTTTTTTTTTCCGATACTCAGTCAGGATACATTATGAATATTTTCACATACTTTAATCCATATTGATATATTAATTTGAACCGAGCCATATTTCGCGGGATTCGGACGAGAAACCGAGAAGATTTGGCTGAAATGGAGTTTTCGGTGAAAACTCAAAGGGGTTAGTACACGGTTTTTTCTCCGATACTGAGTCGGGATGCATTATGGATATTTTCACATAATTTAATCCATATTGATGTTTTAATTTGAACTGAGCCATATTTTGCGGGATTCGGACGAGAAACCGAGAAGATTTGCCTGAAATGGAGTTTTCGGTGAAAACTCAAAGGGGTTAGTTGACGGTTTTTTTCTCCGATACTGAGTCGGGATGCATTATGGATATTTTCACATACTTTAATCCATATTGATAATTTAATTTGAACCGAGCCATATTTCGCGGAATTTGGACGAGAAACAGAGGAGATTTGGGTGAAATGGAGTTTTCGGTGAAAACTCAAAGGGGTTAGTACACGGTTTTTTCTCCGATACTGAGTCGGGATGCATTATGGATATTTTCATATAATTTAATCCATATTATTGTTTTAATTTGAATCGAGCCATATTTCGCGGGATTCAGACGAGAAACCGAGTAGATTTGGCTGAAATGGAGTTTTCGGTGAAATCTCAAAGGGGTTTGTACACGGTTTTTTCTCCGATACTGAGTCGGGATACATTATGGATATTTTCATATACTTTAATCCATATTGATGTTTTAATTTGAACCGAGCCATATTTCGCGGGATTCGGACGAAAAACCGAGTAGATTTGGCTAAAATGGAGTTTTCGGTGAAAACTCAAAGGGGTTAGAACACGGTTTTTTCTCCGATAGTTAGTCGGGTTGCATTATGGATATTTTCACATAATTTAATCCATATTGATGTTTTAATTTGAACCGAGCCATATTTCGCGGATTCGGATGAGAAACCGAGGAGATTTGGCTGAAATGGAGTTTTCGGTGAAAACTCAAAGGGGTTAGTACACGGTTTTTTCTCCGATACTGAGTCGGGATGCAATAAGGATATTTTCACATAATTTAATCCATATTGATGTTTCAATTTGAACCGAGCCATATTTCGCAGGATTCGGACGAGAAACCGAGTAGATTTGGCTGAAATGGAGTTTTCGGTGAAAACTCAAAGGGGTTAGTACACGGTTTTTTCTCCGATACTGAGTCGGGATGCATTATGGATATTTTCAAATAATTTAATCCAAATTGATGTTTTAATTTGAACCGAGCCATATTTCGTGGGATTTGGACGAGAAACCGAGTAGATTTTGCTGAAATGGAGTTTTCGGTGAAAACTCAAAGGGGTTAGTACACGGTTTTTTCTCCGATACTGAGTCGGGATGCATTATGGATATTTTCACATAATTTAACCCATATTGATGTTTTAATTTGAACCGAGCCATTTTTCGCGGGATTCGGACGAGAAACCGAGAAGATTTGGCGGAAATGGAGTTTTCGGTGAAAACTCAAAGGGGTTGGTACACGGTTTTTTCTCCGATACTGAGTCGGGATGCATTATGGATATTTTCACATACTTTAATCCATATTTATATTTTAATTTGAACCGAGCCATATTTCGCGGGATTCAGACGATAAACAGAGGAGATTTGGCTGAAATGGAGTTTTCGGTGAAAACTCAAAGGGGTTAGTACACGGTTTTTTCTCCGATACTGAGTCAGGATGCATTATGGATATTTTCATATAATTTAACCCATATTGATGTTTTAATTTGAACCGAGCTATATTTCGCGGATTCGGACGAGAAACCGAGGAGATTTGGCTGAAATGGAGTTTTCAGTGAAAACTCAAAGGGGTTAGTACACGGTTTTTTCTCCGATAGTGAGTCGGGATGCATTATGGATATTTTCACATACTTTAATCCATATTGATATTTTAATTTGAACCGAGCCATATTTCGCGGAATTCGGACGAGAAACCGAGGAGATTTGGCTGAAATGGAGTTTTCGGTGAAAACTCATAGGGGTTAGTACACAGTTTTTTCTCCGATACTGAGTCGGGATGCATTATGGATATTTTCACATACTTTAATCCATATTGATATTTTAACTTGAACCGAGCCATATTTCGCGGGATTCGGACGAGGAAACCGAGTAGATTTGGCTGAAATGGAGTTTTCGGTGAAAAACTCAATGGGGTTAGTACACGGTTTTTTCTCCGATACTGAGTCGGGATGAATTATGGATATTTTCACATAATTTAATACATATTGATGTTTTAATTTGAACCGAGCCATTTTTCGCGGGATTCGGACGAGAAACCGAGTAGATTTGGTTGAAATGGAGTTTTCGGTGAAAACTCGAAGGGGTTAGTACACGGTTTTTTCTCCGATACTCAGTCATGATACATTATGAATATTTTCACATACTTTAATCCATATTGATATTTTAATTTGAACCGAGCCATATATCGCAGTATTCGGACGAGAAACCGAGAAGATTTGGCTGAAATGGAGTTTTCGGTGAAAACTCAAAGGGGTTAGTACACGGTTTTTTCTCCGATACTGAGTCGGGATGCAATAAGGATATTTTCACATAATTTAATCCATATTGATGTTTCAATTTGAACCGAGCCATATTTCGCAGGATTCGGACGAGAAACCGAGTAGATTTGGCTGAAATGGAGTTTTCGGTGAAAACTCAAAGGGGTTAGTACACGGTTTTTTCTCCGATATTGAGTCGGGATGCATTATGGATATTTTCAAATAATTTAATCCAAATTGATGTTTTAATTTGAACCGAGCCATATTTCGTGGGATTTGGACGAGAAACCGAGTAGATTTTGCTGAAATGGAGTTTTCGGTGAAAACTCAAAGGGGTTAGTACACGGTTTTTTCTCCGATACTGAGTGTAACACCCCCAAATCCGGGGTCGGGGATCCGGGTTGTCACGAGTTCCATTTCCCTTAACAACACCCAATCTTAATAAATAATCAACTACTCTGTACTGTGACCCCACAATAAACACACACACCACAAGTTATAGTCTCAGAGATGAATATCCAAAAATAATCACAAGTCGTTTTATTCCACAATTATATGCCAATACACCTTAAACAGGTTTCTGAATAAATTTACATTTCTTTGCCATTATTACAATTCATAAATATACATAATCTGATACATCAAAAGTTGAAAGCCTAGCCTATTGGTAGTTCCTACCTCAGCTATGGCGGCATCAGTGCTTCTAGAAAACTGCGGAACGTCTCCTATCCTCTTGCGAATCGGGAGCTTGGTCCGGTTTATCTTGTCTATCTGATGTTGTGTGATGAAAGAAGAAAGCAAGGGTGAGCAGCAAGCCCACCAAAATAATATGTATAATGATTAACAATATATGAGCCTTCTCATAGTACTCATGAAAGTCTTGGTCAAAAGAAATGAACCAAGTTGATATCTTAATGCGATGAAGTCGCAAATATTCAGTATATATATATACATATATACTTTTCAAAATATTGGAAGTCCTCTTCCATGCACAATATACACAAAGTCCCAGTGTATAACTGTATAAAAAAAATATCGTTGCAAGGTGATCTCATATATCTAACCTTGTCTCAACATTTTTCTGAAAATCTTTGTCATTCATAAGACAATTATTAATTAGATATAAGTTTAAAAGATGAAGTTACAAGATACCCCAATATACTTATATCTTTCCCAAATACTACTTGAACTACCACCGTTCAAGTTATAATTAGCTTCAAAAGTTTATCACATAGATGAGACAATAAGGCAAGATTTGAATAGATTAAATCTTTAAAATATTATCAAAATAAAATGAAGTTACGAGATACTTCATTTGATGTAAACATCATTTTGAAAACTTGACCCTGCCAACACTCAACAATCGCCCAACCGTAGCCTTTCTATCGAAGTGCTCTGGGTAGTGTTGCAGAAATTATCCAATTGGATGATGAACTCATTACGGGAGTTTGCCGCGCCAGGAAGACCACTTACGATGATCAGTCGTAGTAGTACAACCCCACCATTTTCTACATGTAGAGGAGAACCTGTCGGATTTACTTGTCAACCGAACACTGAACTCCTAAGGAATGGACCGCCTTAGCGGAACTTCCAGGCCATTTGGGCCAATATAATAAGGCTGGGCCGGCGCTACTCGGCCACTTACGCCACTCCTAGTTCAGATGAAATCCATGACTCTGAAACGTAAAGCTTGTCCCCACTTTCCCCAAGTAGAAACTTGTTGATACGGCTCCACCAAGAAGTCGTATCTATTTGGAAAGGAGAACTCACCGATATTTCCCAGGCGATGCCTGTTAATGGATTAACTTGTTCCAAGAATTTTACTTCCCGAGTGTTGGGTAAGTAATCAATTCATTTATCAAAACAGCAACCTTGTTGCGAATATAAAACACACCACAGAGCCGGATCCCTCAGGTTTTGAGCGAGTATTTAAATCCCCTTCGAAAGGAGGATCTTAAAAAAATGAGTTTTGGGATCCGCTCTAACTTTTAAAAAAATCATTTTGAAGACTCGCAAAACATTTTTAAGAATGTTTGGAGTGAAGCTGATTTAATGAAGTAAATCAGTCCCCAGAATATTTAGAAAATGTCTGAATATTATTATTTAAATAATATTCCCATAAAGAATAATCTTTATAAAATAATTGAAGTAGAAGTATTAAAACTTATACTTGAAATGAATAGCAAATAATCAAAGATATACTTATACGAAAGTAATATCTTTATTTGAATAATCAAAAGTAAGTTTGATTATCGACACCTTATTCTTTAATACAATAAAGAATATTATTAAGTAATAAGCGGAGTCATAATACCTCGAATGAATACTATAAATAATATTCATAAAATAAAGGAGTCATACATCCTCAAATGAATATCCAAGTAATATTCAATAATAATATAACTGAGTCATAAGCCCTCGAATGAATATTCAAATAATATTCAAATAATAAAATAAACTGAGTCATAAGCCCTCGAATGAATACTCAAATTAATATTCAATTAAGTAAAATAAAGGTATCGAATAAACCTTATTCGATCCATAGTTTTAAAAACTATATCCATATATATAAAATATATATATATATATAATATACTCGGGAACATCGACTCCCGGTTTAGAAATATGTTCACCTTTTATCCTCTATACTAAGGGTATACACAACTACTTGCTTATTTCTAGCATAGGTATTATGCAACTATAAGCATTGAAATCAACAGATAGATAACCAGATTACGAAACAGACATGCATATATACCATATCAGCATGCTCCAATATATCGCAAAATTTGCTAATAACAATCATGCACTATCACAAGATAATGCATATACATATATTTACATCACAATAACAGTATATCGGGTAGAAAACTTGCCTGAGCGACTGGGGGTTACGAATGGCTCGGGACGAGTCTGGTAACCTATAAACAACAAGTAAGTTGGAATTAAACCAAAGTCACTTGTAAATCTATACTCTAACCAACTCAGACTCGAACGCTCGTTTTGCGCTTACTGATTCTCTTAAGTCACTCGAGTACCCTCGGCTCCACCATTTTTAATAATTTAACCTTTATGAGTTTTAAGGCGATTCCTTCGCGAGTATCTTACCAACTGCCTAACACACTTACCATAAATGTTTCATGCATTAATTAACCCTTTTTGGTCTTTAACCTATGTTTCAAAGTAAGGCGAGGGGAAAAGTTTCGTTCGCGAAACGCCGTTACTTGAAACGGTCGTTTCTCCTAAACCGTGCATCGGAATCGAACGAACTACATATCAAAACGAAGCTCGTAACATGAGCTATCTAAACATGGCAGTGGTAATAATCTAGCAGGGGGTTCTCGGGTCCTAATGTTATGCACAAAAACAGTCCAAAGAAAATCGGACGTTACGACGGCTATGTTTACGCGATTACCAATGTTTAAACTACTCCAATTAACCACCAACCAACTCATAACCATCAATACAACAAAACTTCACCTAAACCATACCACATCAGTCCATAATCTCCAAGGTTTTCAACTCAAACAACCACAATCACGACCTATGAACTATAATCAAGCTTCAATTACCAAAAACACTTCCAAATCAAACCAAACTACTAATAATCACAATCCATGCTTCTCATTTCACAACACCAACCATTAAACTTACTAACAATAAAGTAAAGGCTAGGGTTTGAAGTTTATACCTTCCTTGGGAGGTGTTAAGTTGCTAGGAAGCCTTAGGGAGCCTCCTACAAGCTTGATCTTTCCAAAGAAATCAAGAACACAAAGTTAGGCTTTGAAGTTTCTAAAAGTCCGATTTAAAGAACTGTCAAAATGAGGGTCTTACCATGATTATTTGGACGAGACTTGTGAACAAGAGTTGTAGGCCATCTCAATACCTTTCCAATGAGATATAGAACACAATATTTGAGTGAGAAATGAAGGAGATACAGCAGTTTTAGTGTTCTGGTTCTGTTTTGGCCGAGAGCATGAAGAACAATGCCTTGGTTTCTTTTTGATTTTGATGAAAAATGATTTGCTTGGCTTGGTTGGTTTGATTTTTGTGTTTGTTTTAGTAAATTACCTAGTTGCCCTTGATTTTGTGTGGTTAAAAAGCCACCACATCTCCTTCCTTCCCATGTCATGCTTGTGTCATCCTCATGATGTCATCCTCCCCTTCTTGTCCTCTTCTCATTGGTTGGGTGACATCATCCTCTCTAATCCCTTTGATTAACTTTCTAATTGTTTGCCTAATGACCGCTGATCTGTTATACGGTTCGCTTACTTTCGTTTTCATTTATCGTTTGAAGGATCATACCCGGGATCTTATTACTTAGGTTCCCTTAACCTTTCTCAATATATTATATTCCTTTTATGATCCTCTCCTATAATCCTTTAATTTAAATCCTTTTTATCCTGTTACCTTTTTCTCAAATCTTTCCGTATCTAGTGTATTTCCGGGAAAAATCAAAGTGTTCGGATTTGGATTCTGACGATCTTTACATACACTTATATCCCATATAAAGTACTAATAAAATCTCAGAATATTCATATCAGAACCCCTACATAGTGTGGCATGAAAAGTTTTCTCATTCAGCAAAAACACTATTCATAAGGGTTTCAAAAATTTCCCAAAAATTGGGGTTATTACAGTCTCCCCTCCTTAAAAGGATTCCGTCCCGGAATCAGATAGAAATGAATAGGGATACTCTCTTAGCATTGCACTTTCTAACTCTCGAGTAAATTTTCCCACATTGTGGTTCTACCATCAAACTCTTACTAGTTTGATAACCCTTCTCCTAAGCACTCGTTCCTTTTTACTCTATACCCTTCCTGGTTGCTCCATATAGGTTACGTCTGGTTGCATGTCTATGCGCTCATATGCCCCTATTTGTCTGGCATCCGAATTACACTTCCTTAACATTGATATGTGGAACACGTTATGAACTTGCTACAGGTTCGGGGGTAGGGCTAGCTCATATGCTAACTTCCCAAACGTCTTAATATATCCAAGGGTCCAACAAATTGTAGACTTAGCTTTCCTTTCTTTCCGAACCTCATCAATCCTTTTTCAAGGGTTTCCAAGGGGATACCTATAACATTACTAGGCCCCCTATTTCATACTCTTTGTCC
>NW_027420864.1:0-156324 GCF_009905375.1 Apium graveolens | reverse complement strand
AAGGTCGAGATCTCGAACATATTGATTTTTTGAACATTTAAAAAATATTTTATCTATTTGTTAATTTATAAACTCCGACTTAGGTATTATTTTTTTTTCTCGTATAAATGTTAAGTTAGTATAATTTGTTTAATATTTGGTCTACCGTTGTGACTCAATAACCTTTTCTAACATTCTAAAGTTGAACTTGTGTTTGTTAAACGGATTTATACCAATATATCGAGATTGAGTTGCAATGAATATTATTTTGTTAAGACGATTTATATGATATAATAATATGATAGTTTAAATAATATGCTTGTTTGATAATATGCCCGAGAAGGGTTGGACATCTTGCTAGAATTAAGCTCTTAACTTAAGTCACTACTAGAAAAACGTCAATAGACATCGGCTAAAAACCGATGTGTATGAATGTAAAAATCTGATGTCTTCGTGGGTGATGTTAAAGACCCCCCATTTAACATCGGTTTTAAACTGATGTTAAATACAGCCTATAACATCAGTTCTTTGTTTAAAACCGATTTATATATCTTGATATTAAATTTCTCATGCATATCTAATCTTCATATATCATCATAATATGGTATTTTTATCAATTTAAATATATGTGAGCTAAGCAAAATCTTTCAATTTAACCAATAAACTGATGTTACTAGTACCAGTAACAACAGTTTTCATCAAAAACCGATGTTAACAATACCTTTGACATCAGTTCTTAATTGGTAACCGATGTCTATTTGTAACAAACTGATGTCTATAATACTTAATAACATTAGTTTTTTGTTTTAAGAATTTTTTTGCTGTAGTATTTAATATCGGTTTTTACTGATGTCAATGGTCCACTAGAACTGATATATTAAGTTTTGACAAACATCATTTTCCATTGTAATGATGTTTGTACCTGTTTTATTAATACACATTTTAAAATATAGATTCCAAAAACTAATGAACTACCAAAACCAATTGCTGCATAATATCAGTTATCTATAAATCTAACAACCAATATTCAAACATCCGGTACAACAGATTCATCTAATCCAAATATCAAGTACTACACATATCCCTCCATATATTCTACTTGTCTATACAAAGAATTTGACTTGGTACCGACAATAGCATGTAAAATATCATTTGAGGAACGCCATTATTCTTCTGCATCTTCCCACTCCTTAGTAAAGCTCCTGTAACTTCTGGTCCCGTACGATGATAATAAGTTTTTGATAGACCTGAGAGGATTAATTTTGTTGTAGAATACTTCAAGCTATTAAAATAGCTGTAACAAATAACTATCCTAAAACAACATAAATAAAGAAAAATACCAAAAAAGCATGACATTCACGTGCCACTTTACTGTCTCAAGACTAGTTGCTAGTTGACGCCTATGATTGTTTACCGACACAAGTAGCCTATGGTCAGGATTACGGGTTTCTTGAGCACGACTTTGCTCGAGCAATAAAACTCAAAACACTGATTCCATCCAATAACAAAAATCAACTACTTTAAGTCATAGCATAAGCAACAACTTAAACATCTTCTCTTATAATGTATAAGATAACACTCATACTTAATATACAGAGCAAATAAATCAAAAACAAGTTTTAAAATTACCATTTCAAGGACTTCTATTCTATTGTATGCCCTGTCAAAGATCATAATAAGATCTTCAACAACCGGGACTGCCACTTCTTTATACTTGCAGGCGAGAAGAAGAGCTGTAATCCCAACCAGTTGGAGCTTTCTCCGAACCAGGTTGAATGGCCAAAAACCTGTCAATCAGATTCACTATAAGATACAGGGTCTCCTGCATCCGCACAAATTTATAAGGTCTCCTGAATCACATAGGATACAGGTCGAGATTTAGTATCATGCAATTGTAAAGAATGAAAGGTACAAGGTTTTAGCATCTGTAAGTGAATGTTCAACAAGTTTAGATCAAATAATGCATTAATAAGAGCCGAAAGACAATTACAATTTACACATTTAAGTGTTGAAACAAGCTTAGAGCTAATTTTACCTTTCCCTGCTTTAGAACCAGCTGAAAATATGGATGCCAAAGTAAATAGAATGATATAGGTCACCTGTATCGAATAATTAAGAAACCAGAATGTGGTTGTTAGCATATGTATAAGAGGAATTCCCAGTACTGCGAAAATAGCAAGAGCACCAGCCTTGACTTCAGGAGACGGTGTTAGAGCATCCCCATCAGGACAAAATTGGCGCTGGGAAGCAGCAACTTTGCTCACAATTAGTAGCAAATATGACATGGTTGCACCATTTTATGATTAATATAATAATCTTTCCAAGTTGCAAGTAATGATATATTTATCCAGTCACAACCAATATAGCGGTCCATATCTATGGAGCTTGTCTTATTGTAATATAAGGAAACAAAACATTCAATGATACATAGAACATAATAATCAATTAAAAGGTAGCAATACAATTACAAGGAACTACTCTGGGGATATTTTAAAAGAATAATTAAGTGGACGGAAAAAAGTTACTCACAGTTATACTTTGTCCATCCAATGGCCTGGTTTTCAAGATCATAAAGAACTACCCAAGCTCCACGTCATCCAGAACATTATTTACGAGGTTAAAAGATGTAATACTTATCGAACATAAAACAAACAGAATAGTGACCAGGTATTTTAGATTACTCAAACCATCACAAATACAAATTTATTCTCGTAAAAATTGTGATCAAGTATCCAAATATAAGATTAATATGTTATACCTCCTAAAATAGTAAGGTTCTTTTTATCACTGGTCCCCATACCACTGTCCTGCCAACCAAGACAGAATAGATTTTCCTGCAAAATTCCATCATCTTAGTAACATAAGATAAGTTTGAGATCTGATGGAACTTAAAAATGACAATGATTTTCTTGATAAAGAGAAAATCAAATAGAATAGCAATATAGTTTAAAACACTGATGCAAAACGAAAGTAAATTACAATAGAATCTTGTATAGCTTCTGATAGGAACCAGCAGCATACCCGAGGATATTACCAACAGCCATAAAAAATGAAAAGAATGTGTTGGACCTACTCATGAGATTTGCATCTCCGGCACATAAGTCGGCAAGAAAGGCCGGCCATGGACCCTGCAACATGTTGTTAGCAACATCCAGTACCCAAAACCTGACGACAAACACTGTAATGGCACGTGGCTTCAACTTACTTGTCAGGTCATCACCAGCTGCATATCCAATATCGGCTGCAAAACCAATCAATACAATAGCAATGGCAACACAACACGCACCAAATAATATATTATTTCAACTCAATTTGTCAACACTGAGGAAACCCAGACAGACAGCTTATTCATATAATATACTATTTCAAAGGCATGAATATTGAATACTTTGTTGAGTGCTGATGTGAGAAAATCAACTAAATCTGGACATTTACCAATTCTTTTATAAACATGCACTAGGCTGCAAGTGCCCCCAGCAAAAAAATTATTGACTACCTGGCTTTACCAAGGAGAAGCTGTTTTACATAACGTTTGTTGCTAGCATAGGGTCCAAAATAATTACACGAGACTCATCAGTAAATTATTAACAAAGAACTTGAACCGGTCCAATATTAACAAAGATATATTTTCCCCCTGACGATATTTTTTGCTTTACTTATCCCTGAGGAAACAAAACAAAGACAATTATATGATTGAAAGCTAACAAAATGATTGCTGAAAACGAGGGGCATATTTCTGAAATTAAGGCTTGTTATATTATTTCTTCACCACCCAAACAAAGTAATTAAATTGACTGATAATAAGCCTATTGGAGAAATGTAACGCAAAAACATATACAACCAATTGTTATTTACCATAAAAGTTTGTTGGATACCATTGGTACTAGGTTTATTTTCAGATGGTAACACAACAATTGTAAGTTCCTAAGATGCCTAGAGACTTCATCAATGAGAATTTATACTAACTTTTCACCATCAATTATTCAGTAACCATTACACATTAAATTAGCTCAATAAAAAGCCTCACTGCATCTCCTAGAGAAATCTACAGCCCTCTCAACTTCTTCGTCAATGACATTCTTGTAGCCTCTCTTGAACTAATGATGCCTCTTGTGAAAAATTAAGACATATAAACACTTCAAGGCGACAAGAATTACAATATGCTTAAATTACTTTACCCAACTTCTTCTCAATTAATATTATTAAAAGGTGACCTGAATCTTACCTTACTCACCAGCTTACCTTTGCCTTTTCCCGACTAGCTTTGAAACTGAATAACTACGAAGCCCCGATGCTTTACTATTAATCTTAGCGTCAATGATGGTTTCTGTGGGAGTGCCTTTATCAGAGCAAAGAGACGAATTGTCACTCTTATCCTTGGAATCATTGGTAAACCAATCCACGGGCCTGATATCACCATTCCATGATCCTGCGATAACAAAGTTCATGATAATGAGGTCATTAATATATAAAATTGTAGACTCTGACATATCTTAATCAAACAAAGCAACACAAATGTTTAACATACATTTTAACTTAAACAAAGCAAAAAAATTAAGATCAACACAGGCATAAATAAAGCCTCAACAAAGCCTCGTATACTCGGAATATATATAATTACACATAAACACATCATATGTAACACCCACATAAACAAAGTCTCAACTAATTAACAAGCTCCATTTGAATAATTAATCAACTTTATTAACTATTTATAACTAATTAAAATCAAATCCTTGACTAATTAAAAAATTCGGGTTTCCTAAATAAAACTCCCAATTTGAAACTTGGTGTTTAAAACTTACCAATTCAAGCTCTGGCCACTTTCAACTTGTACTTATAGTTTTGACTTCTTTAAGCCTCTTCTTCTGAACTTTTAAACCTTTGTCTTTTAAACTTGTATTTGACTTTTTCAACCTCCGAAGAAAAGAGAGCGGTGTTGGGGAGAATTGGTTTTGGGAGGGAGGTATTAGATCGAGAGAGAAAGGAGAGAGTCGAGTTCTCCGGTCAATAGAATTGAGTGAAGAGAGCTGAGTTCATCGGACAAGAGAGTAGAGAGAGAAGAGAAAGAGAGAGAGAGAGAGAGAGAGAGAGAGAGGATGATGAGTGTTTTTTATTTTTGTTTTATGTTTTTAGATAAGGGATGGGGAGATTTGGATACTTAAAAAATTTGAAGTAAAAATTGGGGGAATTTTTAAGAGGGAATGAATATTTGGCTAAGGGGGAAATAGAAGAGGCGCGCTGAATTTTTTTAAAACAGACTTACAACATCGGTTGGGCTAAAAAGTTGATGTCTATATTAACAAAAGACATCGGTTGATTAAAAACGATGACTAAAAAACCTTTTACATCGACTCTAGGAGCAACCGATGTCTAAGAGGCGATGTCTATTCTACTTTTTCTAGTAGTGAGTGTGTAGTTTTTGACTTCTATTTATTTATATGTCATCTTTTTACGATACACTTGCAATATATATTGTAAAGTTATATGTGATTTTTCGGTATATTCAGACATACTTGATTAAATATTTGAGGCGTAGTATTGAAAATTTTGTGGCTCTATTTTTTAAGGAGTAGTAGTGAACAAAAACTGTTAATGATGTATATAATAGTATATTAGTCTTGTATTTGTTCACAATATTGTGATGTATTGCATAAACTTCATGCTTATTTGATTTTTAAATGAGAATATATTTGCTAGACAGTTACATGAGTAATATATCTTGTAAATAATAATAAAAATGTTAAAAATATATATCTTTTTTGTGGTAAGATAATAAGAGAATGAGATTTTTAATCAAAATTTATTTTTTTTAGAGTTTATAATTTTGATGCCCAGTTAATTCACTGTGGGGGTTGAAAAATATGTCAATATTAGTTAATTGAGCAATCATTTTCGTGTCTCATGTAATAGTCATTTGCGTTAGATGGACGATTGAGATGCTTGAACATGAATTTTTTTTAAATAATAAATACATGAAAGACTAGTGTATTCTTGAGGGAGTAATGTAAGGAACATTATACATGATTGGTTTCTCATCACTCTAATTATGTAGAAAAATCAAATGAATTTGTACTACTTGTCATTATTGCAGCAAGTATCTCATGTGTGGTGTGTGACCTAAATTTTACTAAATAAATATAAAGGCATTTTTTTATAAATTTTATCATGTCAAATTTATTGTGTTTTCATGAATTAATGTGACATAAAATTGATGGTTGATATATATCAGGATGAATACTTTGATATTAAAAAGCTACCACATAATGAGGTTACGTGTTTTATAACTCTCCGATTAGTTTGAAAGTTTTTTCCTTCTGTAAAGTAAGTTGCTACTTGAGAATGAGAAGAATAGTTCGTTAATATTTATATTTTTCACTTTGTAGATGCATCTACAATATAATAACTTTGTTAATCAGAATGACCGAGTTACATGCATATTGTTGGAGAGAAATTATATTTATAATTGATCGCAAGCACTAAGAATATACTTGAAGAAAAGAGTTAGGCCATGTGAATTGAGGTTGATAATAGTCTATGTTTATTAGAAAGAGAATATAGACACCTAAGACATGCCATAGTGTGTAAATTTGATCAGTAGTAATGTGATATCACTCGAGTATGTAAAGTTAAAGGGGAATATTGCAGATCCTCTTTACAAAGGTCTTTATCAAATATTGTTGCCAGAGTTGGCATAAAACACGTTTAAACCCTATCGTGGAGTAAATTGTGTTAAATCACAAAAGTGCTCATTATGACTTTGGATGGTGCTAAGAGTTAGCACAATTGGAATGGTTTTAAAGCCTATATAGAGTGAATTGTGATGGATACCCATCTTAGAAATTTCAATGGGTCAAACTAAATCATAAAAGAACTCATGTTTTACTACCACCATTCCAATTTAATGAAAAAGTGTAGTATTTTTTTGTTGTCATATGTGTTAGGTTGAGTTAATGCTCTTAATAAGTTCATAGCCTTGTAATAGGTGGTTTAAGACAATACAAACTTGATGAACTTACCTATATGAATATGTGAGCTACGCCAACTCCCTATGAGATCGTGTAGGCTAAGGACTCTGGAGCATTCATAAATATCCACATAAAAATGTAGGGCATCTTATAACACAAATTGTTAAAGGCATTATCAAGGTTAATGTCATGCAAGAACACCTTTTGATATGAGAAAGGTTTTAGTGCGCATATATATCTTCACTTACTGCCAAGAAGGTTCAAGAATTTTTATTTTCACCTAATGGTTGTATGACATATATTTTGCACGGGGTATCAATTCAAGTCCACAAGACATTAATACTTACAAAACTGATTATCCGTTGTCCATAAAACTTCTCCTATTACACAAGCTACATTTTTTTTGCATCATGTGAGGATTGTTAGAATTATTATATATCATTTATTTCAATATTTGTTTGCTTCGAAAGAAAACTAATCTTTTTAAATGTGAGTCTTTTATTTAAGACTTTTCACTTGTATGACCTTTTGTTTTTTAGACATTTCTCTTTAAGACCTTCTAGATTTCATCTCCCCCTCATCATTATTTGTGACCTATGACCTTCTTACTATCTTGGAGTTATAAATTTGCATTCCTATAAAAGGAGATCGATACCTCTCTTTTTTGATAGACAAACAAAAATTGTATTCTCATACTATATACACATACTTTGGGTAATGATCAAAAGGTGTTGTCTATCTGTCTCCCTGTACTACACCAATGGGCGGATGTCGTGTAACGCTGTAGGTTGATTGTCATGAGTTCTTGTACATAGTGGGGCAAATTCAACTTTAGCGCAGTGATTAATTTCACGCCACGACTTTTATTCATAAATAATCCTAATTTTTATTTGTTATCATCGATTCTTTCGTTATTATTACTTTTATCATTCGATGAAGAATGTTTATGATATTGACCACATGAATAAGAGTTTTAGCTTTATACTTCTTAAGATATAAGGTCGAGATCTCGAACATATTGATTTTTTGAACATTTAAAAAATATTTTATCTTTTTATTAATTTATAATCTCCGACTTTGGCATTATTTTTCTTTCTCGTATAAATGTTAAGTTAGTATAATCTGTTTAATATTTGGTCTACCATTGTGACTCAATAACCTTTTCTAACAATAATAAGTGATTTTGTTAATTTAACTATTTTGTTGGAAAATTACCACCACTAATAGATGTATGACATATTTTGATCAGTTTTTTAAAAATATTGTTTAAATTTAAAATTAAAGAGTAATGTTTATAACAGTCTTGGCATACTTTCTTCACAATTATAAAATTAATTTTTAAAACTATTGTAAAAAATAAAAAACATATTTCTAATTTTTATAATATATTAAAACTTTTAAGTTCTATATAAGACTTTATTCAAATTTTACAGACTTTATTCATAACTTATGATTTTCCGAGTTTTGAAAGTATTTTTTTTGAAAAACAAATAAAATTTGAAGTAGATGGACATCGCTGACTAAGATTCTGATTTTTTTAAATCAAGGTTAAATTCGAGCTTTTATGGTTTCATTTATGTGATTAGGATTTTATTAATAAATACGTCGTGTCTATGTTACTACAAGTTGAGCCGAATTTTTTCTCGGTCACACTTTTTCTCAGTTGAATTAAACATATCTTTTGAATTCTTTACATTTTTAGCACGAATTACTATATTTAGTATTTAAAATTACATTTATTGTTGGAATGCGATATTAGGTAAATTATTTTAATATTTTGCACGCGAAAATTTCAAACTAACGAATAATTGGTTTAATTTTATTTACAAGAGTGTTGAATTATCGATATTTATACCCTAGATCCGCATGGGCCAAATCTTAAAGTGAGAGATCAAAAATTAAAAAAAAATATTAAACTTCAAAAAGCAAATATGAATATTTCAAAAAAAAATATGAATACGAGATACGTTATTTTTTCATTAATTGTTAAGTAAATGACAAAAAAGTAGGTTCGATCTAAAAAGTGTTTGTCATAATTATATGAAAATGTAATTAAATTCATCGTTGAATTTGCTCGTAGTGAAAGTCAAATTATATACCTTTTTCGAAAATCTTTTTACTGATAAACTATGAAAATTAACCGAAATATTTCTTTAGGAAAAAATTATACACAATCATCAGTATATGTTATTATTATTGGTATAAATTAAACTTGACTTAATTTTCTTCCTTTTTAATAAAAAAGATTATATATGTTGTTTTATTTTTCTTCAAAAAATAAAACATATTCAATCTTTTTTAGAAAATTAAAATATATGTATCAAAAGAATATATTTATAGGATTAAAGTAATATCTCATATATTTATAACAAAAAAAATAGTATCACAGATATTTTTCTTTTCAGCCGTTTTTTATCAAATGCACTAGTACACAGGTCTCACTTGGACCCTCACCCTACCACAATACCTATATATACCCCAGCTCACTTCTCTATCTCTAGGAGCTCATTTAATTCTTTCTGTATCATCAGCTCTTTAATCATTCATTCTTTATTTTAATTGTTTTAAAAATCTCCTTTGTTGTTTGTTTTAATGGCAGCCTCAGACCCTTTTAGTCTTGAAAACCTGCTTTGTACTGATAGTCTGCATTTTGATGACCTTGAGGCCATTGATGATCTTAACCATCTTATAGATTCTAATAATCTCGTGGACAATGGATCAGAGCCGTTAATTGGTCTTATTCCAATGCAGAGTGATCAAGTTGTGTGTTCTTTGTTTGACAAAGAAAAAGATTTTCTCCCAGCTAGTGATTATTTAGAAAGATTGGCTAATGAGGAACTTGAATTATGTGATATTAGAAGAAGCTGTTGATTGGATGTATAAGGTTGTCTTTGTGTCTTTCTTGAGTTTTGTTGTTTTTTTAAATTGAGTAAAGGACATTCTTCGATTTTTGTTAAATTTTTTGTGTTTGAGAGAAAAAAGTGGTGGATTTTATACCCCTTTAGTCACCATTGTTGTTTGATAAATGCATTACATGAATTTATAATCTTTATTGCATTTTTTGCTTATGCCCTTGTGAATGATGCCTAATTAGAAGTGATGCCAATGTGGAATTTCTGATTCGGGTTTTTGTGTTTTTTATTAATAGGCTCATGGGCATTTTTTTCTGGAGCGCCGACTATTTGCTTAGCGATTAATTACTTGAATCGCTATCTTTCTGTTTATGAACATCTAGTAAGTCTATGAAATTAATTAAAGTCAATGCTTTTAGCGTAATTTAGTTTTTCTGTGTGTATTAACATGCTAAATTGCTAATTGTCTCTTCTTTATATGCATTGCATAGGTTGAAAAATTTTGGAGTGTTCAATTGGTAGCTGTGGCCTGCTTATTGTTAGCAGCAAAATTGGAAGATGTTGGAGTGCCATCTACTGTTGATTTGCAGGCAAGCGAAATTCTTCTAAAGATTATGACATGCCTGTATCGTGTGTGCATGTGATGTTTATGCTAGCTGTGGCCTGTGTGACATACTCTGCTTTAATTTAATGATCAAAGCTTGGTCCGAATCTTTGATAGTTATAAGAAGATGTCATTTTTTTTAATTCAGGCAGATCCTAGCTTTATTTTTGAATATCAGTCATTAAAATCGATGGAGCTTAATGTGTTGGCCAGCTTGAAATGGAGGATGTATGCTTGTACTCCGTTTTCGTATATAGATTTCTTCATTAGAAAGCTCAAAAGTGAAGATATGATTCCATCAGAGTCTCTGATGTATGGATCATTGATCTATAAATCATGCCAGTTCATAGTGAACACAATGAAAGGTCTCACAGTTAAAATATTAAAATAAAGTTTCTTAACTGATTTTGGTACTATGATGTTCCAAGTGTTTGATACAGATTTTGGTGGAATAAAATGCAGGTGTTGATTTCCTAGAATTTAGGCCCTCGGAAATCTCAGCTGCTGTTGCAATCTGTGTTACGAGAGAAACACAGGAATCAGAGATTGACAAGGCAATATCTGGTGTCATGCATTTTGAGAAGGTAAACAATTGCGGTGTCCACTGTAATAAAAGACAGGACAAACCTTCTTGTATTTTTCTTAAACATATGATTTGTTGGACTTTGCAGGATAGGCTGCTGAAGTGTGTTCAAATGATTGAAGATTTGACAGAGATAGCAGCGAGTACTGATCTACCTGATGGTACTGTATCAGTAGCAGCTCGAGCAGGGTCCGGGAGTCCTGTTGGGGTGTTGGATGCAGCATTCTTGAGCTATAGAATCTACGGGAGAACAGTTGTTTCAGATCCTAGTTCATCAAACGCTGCTAATCAAGATCCGAAAAGGAGAAGGCTTGATTGATCATTTCAAGAGATCAAGTCATTTAATATGGACCTCTGATGCATTACTCAAGTCCCAACAGTTTCGATTGAATCGTGGTTTTGGTGTGGCTGGCTTCATGCAAGTGCCCGCATAGAAATATATAAACACAGATGACAGAATAGGAGTTACATGTTAGGATATGAATAGGATTGTTAGTTATTCTTTTTATTTCTTAGTTGTGATTCAGACAATTGTTTTAATGTTTTACGGAAGCATTTTGCTATAAACTGAGTGGTCTTTTGAATATTACTTCTATTTGATCTATAAGATACTGGAAGTTATATTTAGTTTTTAAGATACTAAAAGTTATGAAAAAAATTATTTCATATAGATTGTGTTATTCAAACCATATTTTGGAATATATATCAAAATTTAAAATAATTAACCCTTTTGAAGCTTACATTGTTGTTTAGATCAAAAAATTCTTTCTTAACCTAACATAAAAGAAAATATTGGAATCCGAATCTAGATATCATTAATATTTTTAGATAATATTATAATTCGTTTTCTAAATAAATATTTATATTTATTATTAAATTTACTTATATTTTTGAATAAAGAGCAGATATTAGTATTTCAAATTTTTTGAAATTAAATTAAATAATTAATTTACTTATGCACTCCTCTTCCGAAAAATTCACTTCAACGTATTTTTTGAAGTATAAATTTTTTATCTTAAAATTTAAATTTATATAAATAGTCCTTGAAATAGAAAAACAATTAAAACATATTAATATAATTTTTTCATAACAAAAATATTTTAAACAATTAAACTAAATACCATGATTTTAAATTTTATACATATATATATATTATCATATATGTTCAATTTTGTATTGAGATATTACTAGACATTGATATTTGTATTCTATTTTTAAAATACATATGAATATTATTCAAAAATGAGAATAGGAATATTAAACAGATATTAAATATTTCATTGCACAGAAATGCACAAAAAATTCTATTAATTTCTTTCGAAAGTTATTGAAACGAGTATTTTTGAAAATTGAACCTGTATAGGCCAGTTTTCTCAAAATATGAGCCCACGCGTGACCTGAAACATATTTCTTCCATTATTTATTATATATATATATATATATATATATATCCCTCTCATTTGTTTAAACATTCTTTTGTTGGATGTCATTTACAATTGTTTATATTTCAAAAAATTCAAAAAATAAAAAATTTATAGTATGAAAGGTAACCACATACACTACTTCTCTCACTATAGCGACTTTATACATATAATATTAATCGGTCTCCCTGCTTTACTCACTTTTTAAACTTTCATCCACTACTTTATTGATATATGTTAGTGGCTTACATATCGGAAAATAATAAATATTTTAAATTGTAAGAGATTGTATTTTGGACACTACAAATTATATTTTGAAGAGTAGAAAGAAATAGGCTAAATATCAGGAAAAAAAAGATATTCTTTTATTTTTTTTTTATTTAACAATTTCCAAGAAAAACTCGTACAAACATATATATCTTATAAAAATAATTATTAACTTTCAACTCTAACAATTGTTATTAAGAATGAATTTAATATAGAAAAAATCAGATCTTGTCAGGATTTTTTAAAAAGCCTAGAATTTAATCTAGGCCGAAAGCTTTTATTCTGATTTTTTAAAATCTGGGTTTTTCTAACTCTGAAATTTTTATCTGAATTTTTCGGGTTCGAGCATGACCGAATTTTCAAGAATTAAAAATGACTCGTTTAACGCTTGTGGGGCCGAGTTTTTTTTCCGGATCAGAATTTTTCCGGATCTGATCGGATCGAATTTTGGGTTTCGGACATTTTAAAATCTTTACCGTGAGCTTATTTTTAAAATTGTTTGCCATGATTGGTAGGACTAAAATCTTTATAGTTAAAATTTTTAAAGGTAAGTACATAATTAAATAATTTTTCGTGAAATGATGTCAAATTTCGATATATTTAAAAGAATTGGTAAGTTCACAAACTCAACAAAAAGAATCGAATAAACTAGTTCAATTTAACTCGTTTATTAAATAAAGTTGAATGAAACATAATTTTTGAGATTGATAATTTTAACTCCGATTAACCCACCAACAAGAAAAAGTTTCACCATATTCGATAATGCAAAACCAAACTCTGATACTTGCAACCGTTTGAGTGATGATGTCAAAAAGAGTTTGAAATTGGATATTTTTAAGTTTAAATTAAGCAAGCTCAAATTTTTGAAATACTTATTTAGTCGAAACACTTGTTTAACAGACGGGTAGAGTTAAGTTTACTTCTGAGTTAAACAAGCCAAGTTTCTCGTGAACTAAATAATTAAAAATAAAACTTAACTAAAATTCAGTTTATAAATAATAATAAAAAATTCGGAAAAAAAATTCATCTATTAATTTTACATGAATTTGAGTTCGAGTTAGAATCGAGCCGAGTTCTCAAATTCGAGTCGAGTTCTAGTCACACTTGGTATGCACTCATTGTGACTCATTTTAACTAAATAAATGTAAATGTATAGACCGACTTGTATAGAAGTTCGAGTCAAGTTGAGTTCAGTTAAAAGAGTTCGAGTTCGAGGTGCTCGCAAGTTCGAGTTAGAGGTGCTTGCGAGCAGCCTTGCCGGACACGAATTACAGTCTATAGCCCCAATTTGAAGCCCTTTAGTGGTCATGTGTGTATAATAGAATAATTTGTATGAGTCTTGGAGCAAGGCATCTCTTGCAGAATAGTCCCTCCGCTACCTTGCCCCCAATGACTACAATCTCGTCCCTGCCCAATACTGCATTACCTCCGTTACCAGCCATGCCTACGCTACCCAAGGTCGCATTTCCACCTCTTCCCGCTATTTCGATGCCTACGATCCCAGCTTTGCCAAGCGCACAGGTTCCATCTATGCCAATCCCCACGATGCCGACCCTCCCAAAACTAACACTACCTCATCTTCCTTCCATCCCTACTTCTAAACCAACTACTATGCATGCAATTCCTTCAATTCCTTTCTTCTCACCACCACCATCCAATTAACTAGGCTTCACCTGAGAAGATTTAATTGATCTTTTTTCCTCAAGAAATATGTACTACTATATTAGCATTTTTTTTGAATTTCTTGTATCACTCTGTCTCATATGTGAAGTTTGGAATTTGTATTGTAGATTCATTAAAATTTATTTACGATAAATGTTTACATTCTTATATGCACATACATAATGTTTTTAGCTTTACTCCAAGATTAGCATGCATAGACATCCCTAAATGTTGGAACCACGGGAACATTGAGTTCACACTACAAGAGGAAGGGGTTTTGCGATAGAATAAATACAAAGAATCTGTCGCAATTGACCGACTTTGTGATGGAAAAAAACTGTCATAAATACATGTGTCATAAGTTCTTATTCTGTCGTACTATCTTATTCAGTCGCAAGTTATTTGTGGGTCTCATACTAAATAAAAACAATCATTAAAAAAAGAAAAAAACACAAAGTGCGACGAAATCAGTCATAATTGTTTTCAAATTTGTGGCGTAATTCGTCATAACTATTCCCAGAATTACGACATTATCCATCGCATAATTTTTAGAATTGTGACACAATCCGTCATAAAATTGCACAGAAATTATGACGAAATCCATCATATAGTCCCCTTTTTTGTGACAGGTACCAACATAAATATGCCCAGTAAGTACGCTCATATGCCTACGGTAGCGACGAAATCCGACCTAAAATTCTCAAATAAGCTCAGTACTACGACGGAATTCATCGTTTTAATCACATGTTGTGAAAGATTTCGTGGCTAGTTTATAGTATACCTATGTTTTTACCATTGTCCTCAAATTGTGTAATTGAACCAGTGATTCATTCACAGATTTCTCAACACATACAAACTAATAACTCATACAAAATATTATAAGACGTTTAGAAAAATTAATCAAGTAGTCAAACCCATATTAAGCATCAGGAAAAAAGAGAAACATCCCAAATCCGACAAACATATGTCGCACAGTTATAAGACAGACATATGTCGCATAGTTATAAGACAAGCATATGTCACACTTAAGGCATATGTCACAGAGTTATAGCAAATGAAAGCATAATTCTGCCTAAACCCATTAGTCAGCTAATATCCAAAAGAAGGCATAAGTCGCCCCCAAGCTGCAAAAGTTAGCCACTAAACTAATATATTCGAAGTTAACATAAACTAGCCCTATAACTGGAACCCAACTGGTATGTCAATCTCCAAACTGATCCAATCCCATTAGAGTTACCACTTGCACACTTTGACGTGAGAACGTGATTGATTTCCATTATCATCTTCATCAGAATGATACTCAGTCTCAGAGCGATCCCTTACCCTGCAATATTAAAAAAAGTTATATAATTTGATTTCCTCAAACCCCCAACAGAATTAGACATAAAGTACACTTTACACTAAGGATGACCAGTGTGAAATGATAAATGATAAAGTGAGACTGTTACGAAGTTACCAACTATATTGTTCTGATAGTAGTTAGATATAAATAAAAAGTTGCATGAATATATATACACAATTCCACATGTGTCTAATATTTGTAATTAACTTATCTCGCACTAAATTTATAACAGACCAACTTAATTAAGAATAAGAACTAGAGTATAGTAGATTTCGATCACAATACACCTAACTGAAATATTAACTTGAGGCATTCTATATAAATATTATAGAGTAATTGATGTTCTAAATACGGTCTGAACCATACTTGAGCCTGCTAGACTTGCCCATAAAAGATGGCAGAAAGGGTGAAAGTGATTAGTAGCTACAACCTATAGACTGTCCAGGGTCCACGAATATGACCTGGCCAGTTTTGGTGCTATTTTATATATTTATCTCCTTTGACAAATTTCAGTTTACTAACATATTATGTCGTACCTCAGTAAACCAAAATTTTGAATATAAGTCACTAGTATAGCTTGACAACTAAAATTGGTGACTCTTACCCCATAATTACCGATTTTTATTTATCTCTCATTTGGTGCATCTCGTCTTACCCAAGTTACTAATTTCTAGATAACTTAAAATAGTGACTCTCATCATTAATTGTCTTTTTTTTTGCTTTTTTCTGAAAATTGAACAATAACAAAATATGTTTACGAAATGATTGGACCACATATACCTTTTGCAGTTTTCTAGTAGCAGGGTTACTTTCTGGACATCGTTTAACACTGACACCCTCGCCTGCACAAGTTCCCTCATAATTGTCGATTGGGTGGTCCGATGGCAGGTCACTTAATCTCGCCACCACAGATGTGCAAAATATTGACTTGCTCTAGTGCGAGGTTAAATTAATCAGAATGTGTACGTGCAAATGCTACAATTCGGTCCACTTCTTGCATGACAAGATTGTCTGCCATGTGCTCAACAAAAATCTTCCAGTGGAAGCACCTGACTCATCATCAACATATCGTCGACGACTCCTTTTACCAGATTCAGGAGAAAGAGCTACACGGCACACACAACAAATACATATATTAAGTAGATTAGAAAAAAATGACATAATGAACGATATAAATAGAATGATAAGAATACAATGCAGTGCATATTATATAATTAATAAACATACGTATAAGTTTGGAAGCACTCGTGCGTGGAATATCGATGATGGCATTTTTTCGAACACCCACCAACTTCTACTCATGTATCATTGGTGCTTCCAAAGGATTCTCGTGTGCTCTCCACACTTTACGTGTTCCTAGATGCATGTGTAAAAATTACAAAATAAAATGTAAAGTCAAATTAAACTGGAAATAAAAAAGGCATTATCTGTAAACAAATTCTAAAAAAAAAAAAATAAAACCATAAAAAATTCAGATTAATTAAATAAAAAAACAAGGAACTATGATTTTATAAAGCATAAAGGTTGAATTTTTAACCTGCCAAATACCAAATTTACCCATGTGTACATATACAATTTTATAGACACAAATACGTTTTTAAAAATAACTGTCAGAACGAGGTTTAAAACTAAAAATATAAGAAACCGAAGCACGGAACAATTAAAAATATACCACTAATAAACGAACACCTCCGATGTGAATTCCTTATTCTCCTTATCCTTGGTGTGCAAGTGAACAAAGAGGTCAATTAATTTTGGTTCCATGCAAGTTTTTTCTTCTATTCCTAGAGTACAAATGCAAGATGAAAGCAATCAAAATAAATTCACTGTTGATATCTTAATGTATATTAAATTAACAAGTTTAAATGTAAGTTGTCATACCCAACCACACGCTAAAAGGAAGTGGCACGAAGTGTGAGGAAATTTTTTGACATTCTCTCGTGTTTTTTTTAGCAGCATCTGATTTTTTCTGAAATTTGGGTGAATTCCAATTATCAAGCTATCATCTTGATACATGTTTGCTCGTTGCACAAAGTTTTGTGCATATTTTGTGCATATGCCTATTAACAGTCTCATGGGCATGATTTTTTGTCCCATATTTTGGGTCAAAGGTAGAGTAGGCCTGCACAAAAGAGCCAAATAAGAGATGCATATAGATAATAAACATACAATAGTAATAGGAAAATAAACAAGTTAGATGTAATAATTATAATATTTTTATAATTATTTAATTAACAATATATTGTTATATGAAATTAATTTATAATGTAATCATTCACTCACTTCTTCTTCTCTAACTTGCTACATCTCGCAATATTTGATGCACAACCATCTGGCATTTTTAGACTACTAATCATGTATAAACTTGAAGTTGTGCTCTCAGAAAGTGTGTATGGTGCTTCTTTTTTTTCCCTCGCATCCATAATCTTCTCTAATACCAAATGCTTTGAAATCTTTTTCTTGCATTATTAGTATCCTTGGATTTTTTACTACCCATTATTGTGTGAAAGAATTATCAAAGACATTCTTCTCAGCATGCATGATCAATGCAATGACGTAGACGTAGCGAGTCCAATATGAAAGCTCAAATAAAATGGAGAATGTGTAAAATTTTGAGTCACACCAAATCCATCAGCCCTAGACTTTGCATAACCTTTCCCATGTGGTCGAAAAGCAATTTGCACACATTTATTACGAACTTGCCATCCTATTTGCCGCGTATATGATGGCCCAGTCTTCTAAATTTCTTTTATTTCCCAGAAACTAGACTTGAGGAAGTTGTGAGGCCCTGGCATTCCTCATACAAACTAGACAAGCTAGTTTTCCTTTGTTGACCAACCGCTCAATATTGCCAATGCCAGGAAGTCATTGACTGTCCCAGCAGTGCTCTCAATTAAAATTAGTTTGTCATATGTTTGTACACCAACACTCTACCGTCTCAGCTCATCAATAAGTGGTCTCAAGTAGACATTGATGTCTCTCTGGGATCTTTATCCCCGGGTATGAGTAGTGTCTGAACAAGAATGGATCCTTCATGCCATAGAAGGAGGGAGATTGTACACAACCATAATAACAGGCCATGTTGATTCAGTCCTGGAAGATTTGTTGCTGTAGGGAGAGAATCCATCTGCAGCAAGCCCAAGTCTAATATTTCGAATATCATGCGAAAAATCTGGATAATTCATGTCAAAACTTTTCCCACTCTTCCCCGTCCGCTGGGTGTGTCATAATCCCTCAGTAACCTCTCTATTCTTGTGATACCTCATACTCTCATCAATACGAGATTACATGTACAATCGTTGCAACCGCGATGTAAGTGGAAAATATCTCAAAATCTTCCTCGGAATGTATTTTTTAGCCAGGAAATAGTGCCTACGACATCACCCCTTTAACATCGGTTAAAATGTCACCGATGTTAAAAGCAGTTTTAACATCGGTCGCTTTAAAAACCGATGTTAAAGGTGTTGTAAGACATCAGTATCTTTATCAACCGATGTCTATAATCATTTTTAAAAAATAGGTGGGGTATTATAAATTACATATTTAATAGATTTTAAGAAATTCAGTACTATACGGTGATATTCACTTGAATTGTAAAATATTATTTAAAGTTTAGAACATTTATTTTTTTTAAAATATTTTCTTATGTATATACAAATATACTCCATTTTGAATTTGAATATGATCATTACATTTTATAAATTTAAAGAATTTTGATATTAATTAATATTTTTTACTATAAAAATTTTTCGGCTAAAATCAAGAAATTTTCAATTTTTTGCATCATGTGGGGGATTGTTGAAATTAATTATTATTTATTCCAATATTTGTTTGCTTCAAAACAAAACTAATCTTTTTAATTGTGAGTCTTTTTATTTAAGACTTTTCACTTGTATGACCTTTTGTTTTTGAGACAGTTACCTTCCTTCATCTCCGCATCATCATTATTTGTGACCTATGACCTTCTAACTATCTTGGAGTTATAAATTTTCACTCTTATAAAAGGAGATCTATACCTCTCTTTTTAGATAGACAACCAAAAATCGTATTCTCATACTATATACACATACTTTGGGCAATGATCAAAAGGTGTGGTCTATGTGTCTCCCTGTACTACACCAGTGAAGCAGATGTTGTGTAATGCTGGAAGTTGATTGTCATGAGTCTGTGTGTACGTAGCAGGAAAATTCAACTTTAGCGTAATTAATTTCACGCCACGAATTTTTATTCAGATAAGTAATCCTAATTTATATTTGTTATCATAGATTCTTTCATTATTATTACTTTTATCATTCGATAAAGAATGTTTATGATATTGACCATGAATAAGAGTTTTAGCTTTATACTTCTTAATATATAAGGTCGAGATCTCGAACATATTGATTTTTTGAACATTTAAAAATATTTTATCTATTTGTTAATTTATAAACTCCGACTTAGGTATTATTTTTTTTTCTCGTATAAATGTTAAGTTAGTATAATTTGTTTAATATTTGGTCTACCGTTGTGACTCAATAACCTTTTCTAACATTCTAAAGTTGAACTTGTGTTTGTTAAACGGATTTATACCAATATATCGAGATTGAGTTGCAATGAATATTATTTTGTTAAGACGATTTATATGATATCAATAATATGATAGTTTAAATAATATGCTTGTTTGATAATATGCCCGAGAAGGGTTGGACATCTTGCTAGAATTAAGCTCTTAACTTAAGTCACTACTAGAAAAACGTCAATAGACATCGGCTAAAAACCGATGTGTATGAATGTAAAAATCTGATGTCTTCGTGGGTGATGTTAAAGACCCCCCATTTAACATCGGTTTTAAACTGATGTTAAATACAGCCTATAACATCAGTTCTTTGTTTAAAACCGATTTATATATCTTGATATTAAATTTCTCATGCATATCTAATCTTCATATATCATCATAATATGGTATTTTTATCAATTTAAATATATGTGAGCTAAGCAAAATCTTTCAATTTAACCAATAAACTGATGTTACTAGTACCAGTAACAACAGTTTTCATCAAAAACCGATGTTAACAATACCTTTGACATCAGTTCTTAATTGGTAACCGATGTCTATTTGTAACAAACTGATGTCTATAATACTTAATAACATTAGTTTTTTGTTTTAAGAATTTTTTTTGCTGTAGTATTTAATATCGGTTTTTACTGATGTCAATGGTCCACTAGAACTGATATATTAAGTTTTGACAAACATCATTTTCCATTGTAATGATGTTTGTACCTGTTTTATTAATACACATTTTAAAAATATAGATTCCAAAAACTAATGAACTACCAAAACCAATTGCTGCATAATATCAGTTATCTATAAATCTAACAACCAATATTCAAACATCCGGTACAACAGATTCATCTAATCCAAATATCAAGTACTACACATATCCCTCCATATATTCTACTATTGTCTATACAAAGAATTTGACTTGGTACCGACAATAGCATGTAAAATATCATTTGAGGAACGCCATTATTCTTCTGCATCTTCCCACTCCTTAGTAAAGCTCCTGTAACTTCTGGTCCCGTACGATGATAATAAGTTTTTGATAGACCTGAGAGGATTAATTTTGTTGTAGAATACTTCAAGCTATTAAAATAGCTGTAACAAATAACTATCCTAAAACAACATAAATAAAGAAAAATACCAAAAAAGCATGACATTCACGTGCCACTTTACTGTCTCAAGACTAGTTGCTAGTTGACGCCTATGATTGTTTACCGACACAAGTAGCCTATGGTCAGGATTACGGGTTTCTTGAGCACGACTTTGCTCGAGCAATAAAACTCAAAACACTGATTCCATCCAATAACAAAAATCAACTACTTTAAGTCATAGCATAAGCAACAACTTAAACATCTTCTCTTATAATGTATAAGATAACACTCATACTTAATATACAGAGCAAATAAATCAAAAACAAGTTTTAAAATTACCATTTCAAGGACTTCTATTCTATTGTATGCCCTGTCAAAGATCATAATAAGATCTTCAACAACCGGGACTGCCACTTCTTTATACTTGCAGGCGAGAAGAAGAGCTGTAATCCCAACCAGTTGGAGCTTTCTCCGAACCAGGTTGAATGGCCAAAAACCTGTCAATCAGATTCACTATAAGATACAGGGTCTCCTGCATCCGCACAAATTTATAAGGTCTCCTGAATCAGAGGATACAGGTCGAGATTTAGTATCATGCAATTGTAAAGAATGAAAGGTACAAGGTTTTAGCATCTGTAAGTGAATGTTCAACAAGTTTAGATCAAATAATGCATTAATAAGAGCCGAAAGACAATTACAATTTACACATTTAAGTGTTGAAACAAGCTTAGAGCTAATTTTACCTTTCCCTGCTTTAGAACCAGCTGAAAATATGGATGCCAAAGTAAATAGAATGATATAGGTCACCTGTATCGAATAATTAAGAAACCAGAATGTGGTTGTTAGCATATGTATAAGAGGAATTCCCAGTACTGCGAAAATAGCAAGAGCACCAGCCTTGACTTCAGGAGACGGTGTTAGAGCATCCCCATCAGGACAAAATTGGCGCTGGGAAGCAGCAACTTTGCTCACAATTAGTAGCAAATATGACATGGTTGCACCATTTTATGATTAATATAATAATCTTTCCAAGTTGCAAGTAATGATATATTTCCAGTCACAACCAATATAGCGGTCCATATCTATGGAGCTTGTCTTATTGTAATATAAGGAAACAAAACATTCAATGATACATAGAACATAATAATCAATTAAAAGGTAGCAATACAATTACAAGGAACTACTCTGGGGATATTTTAAAAGAATAATTAAGTGGACGGAAAAAGTTACTCACAGTTATACTTTGTCCATCCAATGGCCTGGTTTTCAAGATCATAAAGAACTACCCAAGCTCCACGTCATCCAGAACATTATTTACGAGGTTAAAAGATGTAATACTTATCGAACATAAAACAAACAGAATAGTGACCAGGTATTTTAGATTACTCAAACCATCACAAATACAAATTTATTCTCGTAAAAATTGTGATCAAGTATCCAAATATAAGATTAATATGTTATACCTCCTAAAATAGTAAGGTTCTTTTTATCACTGGTCCCCATACCACTGTCCTGCCAACCAAGACAGAATAGATTTTCCTGCAAAATTCCATCATCTTAGTAACATAAGATAAGTTTGAGATCTGATGGAACTTAAAAATGACAATGATTTTCTTGATAAAGAGAAAATCAAATAGAATAGCAATATAGTTTAAAACACTGATGCAAAACGAAAGTAAATTACAATAGAATCTTGTATAGCTTCTGATAGGAACCAGCAGCATACCCGAGGATATTACCAACAGCCATAAAAAATGAAAAGAATGTGTTGGACCTACTCATGAGATTTGCATCTCCGGCACATAAGTCGGCAAGAAAGGCCGGCCATGGACCCTGCAACATGTTGTTCAACATCCAGTACCCAAAACCTGACGACAAACACTGTAATGGCACGTGGCTTCAACTTACTTGTCAGGTCATCACCAGCTGCATATCCAATATCGGCTGCAAAACCAATCAATACAATAGCAATGGCAACACAACACGCACCAAATAATATATTATTTCAACTCAATTTGTCAACACTGAGGAAACCCAGACAGACAGCTTATTCACATATAATATACTATTTCAAAGGCATGAATATTGAATACTTTGTTGAGTGCTGATGTGAGAAAATCAACTAAATCTGGACATTTACCAATTCTTTTATAAACATGCACTAGGCTGCAAGTGCCCCCAGCAAAAAAATTATTGACTACCTGGCTTTACCAAGGAGAAGCTGTTTTACATAACGTTTGTTGCTAGCATAGGGTCCAAAATAATTACACGAGACTCATCAGTAAATTATTAACAAAGAACTTGAACCGGTCCAATATTAACAAAGATATATTTTCCCCCTGACGATATTTTTTGCTTTACTTATCCCTGAGGAAACAAAACAAAGACAATTATATGATTGAAAGCTAACAAAATGATTGCTGAAAACGAGGGGCATATTTCTGAAATTAAGGCTTGTTATATTATTTCTTCACCACCCAAACAAAGTAATTAAATTGACTGATAATAAGCCTATTGGAGAAATGTAACGCAAAAACATATACAACCAATTGTTATTTACCATAAAAGTTTGTTGGATACCATTGGTACTAGGTTTATTTTCAGATGGTAACACAACAATTGTAAGTTCCTAAGATGCCTAGAGACTTCATCAATGAGAATTTATACTAACTTTTCACCATCAATTATATTCAGTAACCATTACACATTAAATTAGCTCAATAAAAAGCCTCACTGCATCTCCTAGAGAAATCTACAGCCCTCTCAACTTCTTCGTCAATGACATTCTTGTAGCCTCTCTTGAACTAATGATGCCTCTTGTGAAAAATTAAGACATATAAACACTTCAAGGCGACAAGAATTACAATATGCTTAAATTACTTTACCCAACTTCTTCTCAATTAATATTATTAAAAGGTGACCTGAATCTTACCTTACTCACCAGCTTACCTTTGCCTTTTCCCGACTAGCTTTGAAACTGAATAACTACGAAGCCCCGATGCTTTACTATTAATCTTAGCGTCAATGATGGTTCTGTGGGAGTGCCTTTATCAGAGCAAAGAGACGAATTGTCACTCTTATCCTTGGAATCATTGGTAAACCAATCCACGGGCCTGATATCACCATTCCCTGATCCTGCGATAACAAAGTTCATGATAATGAGGTCATTAATATATAAAATTGTAGACTCTGACATATCTTAATCAAACAAAGCAACACAAATGTTTAACATACATTTTAACTTAAACAAAGCAAAAAAATTAAGATCAACACAGGCATAAATAAGCCTCAACAAGCCTCGTATACTCGGAATATATATAATTACACATAAACACATCATATGTAACACCCACATAAACAAAGTCTCAACTAATTAACAAGCTCCATTTGAATAATTAATCAACTTTATTAACTATTTATAACTAATTAAAATCAAATCCTTGACTAATTAAAAATTCGGGTTTCCTAAATAAAACTCCCAATTTGAAACTTGGTGTTTAAAACTTACCAATTCAAGCTCTGGCCACTTTCAACTTGTACTTATAGTTTTGACTTCTTTAAGCCTCTTCTTCTGAACTTTTAAACCTTTGTCTTTTAAACTTGTATTTGACTTTTTCAACCTCCGAAGAAAGAGAGCGGTGTTGGGGAGAATTGGTTTTGGGAGGGAGGTATTAGATCGAGAGAGAAAGGAGAGAGTCGAGTTCTCCGGTCAATAGAATTGAGTGAAGAGAGCTGAGTTCATCGGACAAGAGAGTAGAGAGAGAAGAGAAAGAGGAGAGAGAGAGAGAGAGAGAGAGAGAGAGAGGATGATGAGTGTTTTTTATTTTTGTTTTATGTTTTTAGATAAGGGATGGGGAGATTTGGATACTTAAAAATTTGAAGTAAAAATTGGGGGAATTTTTAAGAGGGAATGAAATATTTGGCTAAGGGGGGAAATAGAAGAGGCGCGCTGAATCATTTTTTAAAACAGACTTACAACATCGGTTGGGCTAAAAAGTTGATGTCTATATTAACAAAAGACATCGGTTGATTAAAAACGATGACTAAAAAACCTTTTACATCGACTCTAGGAGCAACCGATGTCTAAGAGGCGATGTCTATTCTACTTTTTCTAGTAGTGAGTGTGTAGTTTTTGACTTCTATTTATTTATATGTCATCTTTTTACGATACACTTGCAATATATATTGTAAAGTTATATGTGATTTTTCGGTATATTCAGACATACTTGATTAAATATTTGAGGCGTAGTATTGAAAATTTGTGGCTCTATTTTTTAAGGAGTAGTAGTGAACAAAAACTGTTAATGATGTATATAATAGTATATTAGTCTTGTATTTGTTCACAATATTGTGATGTATTGCATAAACTTCATGCTTATTTGATTTTTAAATGAGAATATATTTGCTAGACAGTTACATGAGTAATATATCTTGTAAATAATAATAAAAATGTTAAAAATATATATATCTTTTTTGTGGTAAGATAATAAGAGAATGAGATTTTTAATCAAAATTTATTTTTTTTAGAGTTTATAATTTTGATGCCCAGTTAATTCACTGTGGGGGTTGAAAAATATGTCAATATTAGTTAATTGAGCAATCATTTTCGTGTCTCATGTAATAGTCATTTGCGTTAGATGGACGATTGAGATGCTTGAACATGAATTTTTTTTAAATAATAAATACATGAAAGACTAGTGTATTCTTGAGGGAGTAATGTAAGGAACATTATACATGATTGGTTTCTCATCACTCTAATTATGTAGAAAAATCAAATGAATTTGTACTACTTGTCATTATTGCAGCAAGTATCTCATGTGTGGTGTGTGACCTAAATTTTACTAAATAAATATAAAGGCATTTTTTTATAATTTTATCATGTCAAATTTATTGTGTTTTCATGAATTAATGTGACATAAAATTGATGGTTGATATATATCAGGATGAATACTTTGATATTAAAAAGCTACCACATAATGAGGTTACGTGTTTTATAACTCTCCGATTAGTTTGAAAGTTTTTTCCTTCTGTAAAGTAAGTTGCTACTTGAGAATGAGAAGAATAGTTCGTTAATATTTATATTTTCACTTTGTAGATGCATCTACAATATAATAACTTTGTTAATCAGAATGACCGAGTTACATGCATATTGTTGGAGAGAAATTATATTTATAATTGATCGCAAGCACTAAGAATATACTTGAAGAAAAGAGTTAGGCCATGTGAATTGAGGTTGATAATAGTCTATGTTTATTAGAAAGAGAATATAGACACCTAAGACATGCCATAGTGTGTAAATTTGATCAGTAGTAATGTGATATCACTCGAGTATGTAAAGTTAAAGGGGAATATTGCAGATCCTCTTTACAAAGGTCTTTATCAAATATTGTTGCCAGAGTTGGCATAAAACACGTTTAAACCCTATCGTGGAGTAAATTGTGTTAAATCACAAAAGTGCTCATTATGACTTTGGATGGTGCTAAGAGTTAGCACAATTGGAATGGTTTTAAAGCCTATATAGAGTGAATTGTGATGGATACCCATCTTAGAAATTTCAATGGGTCAAACTAAATCATAAAAGAACTCATGTTTTACTACCACCATTCCAATTTAATGAAAAAGTGTAGTATTTTTTTGTTGTCATATGTGTTAGGTTGAGTTAATGCTCTTAATAAGTTCATAGCCTTGTAATAGGTGGTTTAAGACAATACAAACTTGATGAACTTACCTATATGAATATGTGAGCTACGCCAACTCCCTATGAGATCGTGTAGGCTAAGGACTCTGGAGCATTCATAAATATCCACATAAAAATGTAGGGCATCTTATAACACAAATTGTTAAAGGCATTATCAAGGTTAATGTCATGCAAGAACACCTTTTGATATGAGAAAGGTTTTAGTGCGCATATATATCTTCACTTACTGCCAAGAAAGGTTCAAGAATTTTTATTTTCACCTAATATGGTTGTATGACATATATGTTTGCACGGGGTATCAATTCAAGTCCACAAGACATTAATACTTACAAAACTGATTATCCGTTGTCCATAAAACTTCTCCTATTACACAAGCTACATTTTTTTTTGCATCATGTGAGGGATTGTTAGAATTATTATTATCATTTATTTCAATATTTGTTTGCTTCGAAAGAAAACTAATCTTTTTAAATGTGAGTCTTTTTATTTAAGACTTTTCACTTGTATGACCTTTTGTTTTTTAGACATTTCTCTTTAAGACCTTCTAGATTTCATCTCCCCCTCATCATTATTTGTGACCTATGACCTTCTTACTATCTTGGAGTTATAAATTTGCATTCCTATAAAAGGAGATCGATACCTCTCTTTTTTGATAGACAAACAAAAATTGTATTCTCATACTATATACACATACTTTGGGTAATGATCAAAAGGTGTTGTCTATCTGTCTCCCTGTACTACACCAATGGGCGGATGTCGTGTAACGCTGTAGGTTGATTGTCATGAGTTCGTGTGTACATAGTGGGGCAAATTCAACTTTAGCGCAGTGATTAATTTCACGCCACGACTTTTATTCATAAATAATCCTAATTTTTATTTGTTATCATCGATTCTTTCGTTATTATTACTTTTATCATTCGATGAAGAATGTTTATGATATTGACCACATGAATAAGAGTTTTAGCTTTATACTTCTTAAGATATAAGGTCGAGATCTCGAACATATTGATTTTTTGAACATTTAAAAAATATTTTATCTTTTTATTAATTTATAATCTCCGACTTTGGCATTATTTTTCTTTCTCGTATAAATGTTAAGTTAGTATAATCTGTTTAATATTTGGTCTACCATTGTGACTCAATAACCTTTTCTAACAATAATAAGTGATTTTGTTAATTTAACTATTTTGTTGGAAAATTACCACCACTAATAGATGTATGACATATTTTGATCAGTTTTTTAAAAATATTGTTTAAATTTAAAATTAAAGAGTAATGTTTATAACAGTCTTGGCATACTTTCTTCACAATTATAAAATTAATTTTTAAAACTATTGTAAAAAATAAAAAACATATTTCTAATTTTTTATAATATATTAAAACTTTTAAGTTCTATATAAGACTTTATTCAAATTTTACAGACTTTATTCATAACTTATGATTTTCCGAGTTTTGAAAGTATTTTTTTTAAGAAAAACAAATAAAATTTGAAGTAGATTGACATCGCTGACTAAGATTCTGATTTTTTTAAATCAAGGTTAAATTCGAGCTTTTATGGTTTCATTTATGTGATTAGGATTTTATTAATAAATACGTCGTGTCTATGTTACTACAAGTTGAGCCGAATTTTTTCTCGGTCACACTTTTTCTCAGTTGAATTAAACATATCTTTTGAATTCTTTACATTTTTAGCACGAATTACTATATTTAGTATTTAAAATTACATTTATTGTTGGAATGCGATATTAGGTAAATTATTTTAATATTTTGCACGCGAAAATTTCAAACTAACGAATAATTGGTTTAATTTTATTTATACAAGAGTGTTGAATTATCGATATTTATACCCTAGATCCGCATGGGCCAAATCTTAAAGTGAGAGATCAAAAATTAAAAAAAAAATATTAAACTTCAAAAAGCAAATATGAATATTTCAAAAAAAATATGAATACGAGATACGTTATTTTTTCATTAATTGTTAAGTAAATGACAAAAAAGTAGGTTCGATCTAAAAAGTGTTTGTCATAATTATATGAAAATGTAATTAAATTCATCGTTGAATTTGCTCGTAGTGAAAGTCAAATTATATACCTTTTTCGAAAATCTTTTTACTGATAAACTATGAAAATTAACCGAAATATTTCTTTAGGAAAAAATTATACACAATCATCAGTATATGTTATTATTATTGGTATAAATTAAACTTGACTTAATTTTCTTCCTTTTTAATAAAAAAGATTAAATATATGTTGTTTTATTTTTCTTCAAAAAATAAAACATATTCAATCTTTTTTTAGAAAATTAAAATATATGTATCAAAAGAATATATTTATAGGATTAAAGTAATATCTCATATATTTATAACAAAAAAAAATAGTATCACAGATATTTTTCTTTTCAGCCGTTTTTTATCAAAATGCACTAGTACACAGGTCTCACTTGGACCCTCACCCTACCACAATACCTATATATACCCCAGCTCACTTCTCTATCTCTAGGAGCTCATTTAATTTCTTTCTGTATCATCAGCTCTTTAATCATTCATTCTTTATTTTAATTGTTTTAAAAATCTCCTTTGTTGTTGTTTTAATGGCAGCCTCAGACCCTTTTAGTCTTGAAAACCTGCTTTGTACTGATAGTCTGCATTTTGATGACCTTGAGGCCATTGATGATCTTAACCATCTTATAGATTCTAATAATCTCGTGGACAATGGATCAGAGCCGTTAATTGGTCTTATTCCAATGCAGAGTGATCAAGTTGTGTGTTCTTTGTTTGACAAAGAAAAAGATTTTCTCCCAGCTAGTGATTATTTAGAAAGATTGGCTAATGAGGAACTTGAATTATGTGATATTAGAAGAAGCTGTTGATTGGATGTATAAGGTTGTCTTTGTGTCTTTCTTGAGTTTTGTTGTTTTTTAAATTGAGTAAAGGACATTCTTCGATTTTTGTTAAATTTTTTGTGTTTGAGAGAAAAAAGTGGTGGATTTTATACCCCTTTAGTCACCATTGTTGTTTGATAAATGCATTACATGAATTTATAATCTTTATTGCATTTTTTGCTTATGCCCTTGTGAATGATGCCTAATTAGAAGTGATGCCAATGTGGAATTTCTGATTCGGGTTTTTGTGTTTTTTATTAATAGGCTCATGGGCATTTTTGTTCTGGAGCGCCGACTATTTGCTTAGCGATTAATTACTTGAATCGCTATCTTTCTGTTTATGAACATCTAGTAAGTCTATGAAATTAATTAAAGTCAATGCTTTTAGCGTAATTTAGTTTTTCTGTGTGTATTAACATGCTAAATTGCTAATTGTCTCTTCTTTATATGCATTGCATAGGTTGAAAAATTTTGGAGTGTTCAATTGGTAGCTGTGGCCTGCTTATTGTTAGCAGCAAAATTGGAAGATGTTGGAGTGCCATCTACTGTTGATTTGCAGGCAAGCGAAATTCTTCTAAAGATTATGACATGCCTGTATCGTGTGTGCATGTGATGTTTATGCTAGCTGTGGCCTGTGTGACATACTCTGCTTTAATTTAATGATCAAAGCTTGGTCCGAATCTTTGATAGTTATAAGAAGATGTCATTTTTTTAATTCAGGTGGCAGATCCTAGCTTTATTTTTGAATATCAGTCATTAAAATCGATGGAGCTTAATGTGTTGGCCAGCTTGAAATGGAGGATGTATGCTTGTACTCCGTTTTCGTATATAGATTTCTTCATTAGAAAGCTCAAAAGTGAAGATATGATTCCATCAGAGTCTCTGATGTATGGATCATTGATCTATAAATCATGCCAGTTCATAGTGAACACAATGAAAGGTCTCACAGTTAAAATATTAAAATAAAGTTTCTTAACTGATTTTGGTACTATGATGTTCCAAGTGTTTGATACAGATTTTGGTGGAATAAAATGCAGGTGTTGATTTCCTAGAATTTAGGCCCTCGGAAATCTCAGCTGCTGTTGCAATCTGTGTTACGAGAGAAACACAGGAATCAGAGATTGACAAGGCAATATCTGGTGTCATGCATTTTGAGAAGGTAAACAATTGCGGTGTCCACTGTAATAAAAGACAGGACAAACCTTCTTGTATTTTTCTTAAACATATGATTTGTTGGACTTTGCAGGATAGGCTGCTGAAGTGTGTTCAAATGATTGAAGATTTGACAGAGATAGCAGCGAGTACTGATCTACCTGATGGTACTGTATCAGTAGCAGCTCGAGCAGGGTCCGGGAGTCCTGTTGGGGTGTTGGATGCAGCATTCTTGAGCTATAGAATCTACGGGAGAACAGTTGTTTCAGATCCTAGTTCATCAAACGCTGCTAATCAAGATCCGAAAAGGAGAAGGCTTGATTGATCATTTCAAGAGATCAAGTCATTTAATATGGACCTCTGATGCATTACTCAAGTCCCAACAGTTTCGATTGAATCGTGGTTTTGGTGTGGCTGGCTTCATGCAAGTGCCCGCATAGAAATATATAAACACAGATGACAGAATAGGAGTTACATGTTAGGATATGAATAGGATTGTTAGTTATTCTTTTTATTTCTTAGTTGTGATTCAGACAATTGTTTTAATGTTTTACGGAAGCATTTTGCTATAAACTGAGTGGTCTTTTGAATATTACTTCTATTTGATCTATAAGATACTGGAAGTTATATTTAGTTTTTAAGATACTAAAAGTTATGAAAAAAATTATTTCATATAGATTGTGTTATTCAAACCATATTTTGGAATATATATCAAAATTTAAAATAATTAACCCTTTTGAAGCTTACATTGTTGTGTTAGATCAAAAAATTCTTTCTTAACCTAACATAAAAGAAATATTGGAATCCGAATCTAGATATCATTAATATTTTTAGATAATATTATAATTCGTTTTCTAAATAAATATTTATATTTATTATTAAATTTACTTATATTTTTTGAATAAAGAGCAGATATTAGTATTTCAAATTTTTTGAAATTAAATTAAATAATTAATTTACTTATGCACTCCTCTTCCGAAAAATTCACTTCAACGTATTTTTTGAAGTATAAATTTTTTATCTTAAAATTTAAATTTATATAAATAGTCCTTGAAATAGAAAAACAATTAAAACATATTAATATAATTTTTTCATAACAAAAATATTTTAAACAATTAAACTAAATACCATGATTTTAAATTTTATACATATATATATATTATCATATATGTTCAATTTTGTATTGAGATATTACTAGACATTGATATTGTATTCTATTTTTTAAAATACATATGAATATTATTCAAAAATGAGAATAGGAATATTAAACAGATATTAAATATTTCATTGCACAGAAATGCACAAAAAATTCTATTAATTTCTTTCGAAAGTTATTGAAACGAGTATTTTTGAAAATTGAACCTGTATAGGCCAGTTTTCCTCAAAATATGAGCCCACGCGTGACCTGAAACATATTTCTTCCATTATATATATATATATATATATATATATATATCCCTCTCATTTGTTTAAACATTCTTTTGTTGGATGTCATTTACAATTGTTTATATTTCAAAAAAATTCAAAAATAATAAAAAATTTATAGTATGAAAGGTAACCACATACACTACTTCTCTCACTATAGCGACTTTATACATATAATATTAATCGGTCTCCCTGCTTTACTCACTTTTTAAACTTTCATCCACTACTTTATTGATATATGTTAGTGGCTTACATATCGGAAAATAATAAATATTTTAAATTGTAAGAGATTGTATTTTGGACACTACAAATTATATTTTGAAGAGTAGAAAGAAATAGGCTAAATATCAGGAAAAAAAAGATATTCTTTTATTTTTTTTTATTTAACAATTTCCAAGAAAAACTCGTACAAACATATATCTTATAAAAATAATTATTAACTTTCAACTCTAACAATTGTTATTAAGAATGAATTTAATATAGAAAAAATCAGATCTTGTCAGGATTTTTTAAAAAGCCTAGAATTTAATCTAGGCCGAAAGCTTTTATTCTGATTTTTTAAAATCTGGGTTTTTCTAACTCTGAAATTTTTATCTGAATTTTTCGGGTTCGAGCATGACCGAATTTTCAAGAATTAAAAATGACTCGTTTAACGCTTGTGGGGCCGAGTTTTTTTCCGGATCAGAATTTTTCCGGATCTGATCGGATCGAATTTTGGGTTTCGGACATTTTAAAATCTTTACCGTGAGCTTATTTTTAAAATTGTTTGCCATGATTGGTAGGACTAAAATCTTTTATAGTTAAAATTTTTAAAGGTAAGTACATAATTAAATAATTTTTCGTGAAATGATGTCAAATTTCGATATATTTAAAAGAATTGGTAAGTTCACAAACTCAACAAAAAAGAATCGATAAACTAGTTCAATTTAACTCGTTTATTAAATAAAGTTGAATGAAACATAATTTTTGAGATTGATAATTTTAACTCCGATTAACCCACCAACAAGAAAAAGTTTCACCATATTCGATAATGCAAAACCAAACTCTGATACTTGCAACCGTTTGAGTGATGATGTCAAAAAGAGTTTGAAATTGGATATTTTTAAGTTTAAATTAAGCAAGCTCAAATTTTTGAAATACTTATTTAGTCGAAACACTTGTTTAACAGACGGGTAGAGTTAAGTTTACTTCTGAGTTAAACAAGCCAAGTTTCTCGTGAACTAAATAATTAAAAAATAAAACTTAACTAAAATTCAGTTTATAAATAATAATAAAAAATTCGGAAAAAAAAATTCATCTATTAATTTTACATGAATTTGAGTTCGAGTTAGAATCGAGCCGAGTTCTCAAATTCGAGTCGAGTTCTAGTCACACTTGGTATGCACTCATTGTGACTCATTTTAACTAAATAAATGTAAATGTATAGACCGACTTGTATAGAAGTTCGAGTCAAGTTGAGTTCAGTTAAAAGAGTTCGAGTTCGAGGTGCTCGCAAGTTCGAGTTAGAGGTGCTTGCGAGCAGCCTTGCCGGACACGAATTACAGTCTATAGCCCCAATTTGAAGCCCTTTAGTGGTCATGTGTGTATAATAGAATAATTTGTATGAGTCTTGGAGCAAGGCATCTCTTGCAGAATAGTCCCTCCGCTACCTTGCCCCCAATGACTACAATCTCGTCCCTGCCCAATACTGCATTACCTCCGTTACCAGCCATGCCTACGCTACCCAAGGTCGCATTTCCACCTCTTCCCGCTATTTCGATGCCTACGATCCCAGCTTTGCCAAGCGCACAGGTTCCATCTATGCCAATCCCCACGATGCCGACCCTCCCAAAACTAACACTACCTCATCTTCCTTCCATCCCTACTTCTAAACCAACTACTATGCATGCAATTCCTTCAATTCCTTTCTTCTCACCACCACCATCCAATTAACTAGGCTTCACCTGAGAAGATTTAATTGATCTTTTTTCCTCAAGAAATATGTACTACATATATTAGCATTTTTTTGAATTTCTTGTATCACTCTGTCTCATATGTGAAGTTTGGAATTTGTATTGTAGATTCATTAAAATTTATTTACGATAAATGTTTACATTCTTATATGCACATACATAATGTTTTTAGCTTTACTCCAAGATTAGCATGCATAGACATCCCTAAATGTTGGAACCACGGGAACATTGAGTTCACACTACAAGAGGAAGGGGTTTTGCGATAGAATAAATACAAAGAATCTGTCGCAATTGACCGACTTTGTGATGGAAAAAAACTGTCATAAATACATGTGTCATAAGTTCTTATTCTGTCGTACTATCTTATTCAGTCGCAAGTTATTTGTGGGTCTCATACTAAATAAAAACAATCATTAAAAAAAGAAAAAAACACAAAGTGCGACGAAATCAGTCATAATTGTTTTCAAATTTGTGGCGTAATTCGTCATAACTATTCCCAGAATTACGACATTATCCATCGCATAATTTTTAGAATTGTGACACAATCCGTCATAAAATTGCACAGAAATTATGACGAAATCCATCATATAGTCCCCTTTTTGTGACAGGTACCAACATAAATATGCCCAGTAGTACGCTCATATGCCTACGGTAGCGACGAAATCCGACCTAAAATTCTCAAATAAGCTCAGTACTACGACGGAATTCATCGTTTTAAATCACATGTTGTGAAAGATTTCGTGGCTAGTTTATAGTATACCTATGTTTTTACCATTGTCCTCAAATTGTGTAATTGAACCAGTGATTCATTCACAGATTTCTCAACACATACAAACTAATAACTCATACAAAATATTATAAGACGTTTAGAAAAATTAATCAAGTAGTCAAACCCATATTAAGCATCAGGAAAAAAGAGAAACATCCCAAATCCGACAAACATATGTCGCACAGTTATAAGACAGACATATGTCGCATAGTTATAAGACAAGCATATGTCACACTTAAGGCATATGTCACAGAGTTATAGCAAATGAAAGCATAATTCTGCCTAAACCCATTAGTCAGCTAATATCCAAAAGAAGGCATAAGTCGCCCCCAAGCTGCAAAAGTTAGCCACTAAACTAATATATTCGAAGTTAACATAAACTAGCCCTATAACTGGAACCCAACTGGTATGTCAATCTCCAAACTGATCCAGATCCCGTTAGAGTTACCACTTCAACTACAACTTTGACGTGGAGAACGTGATTGATTTCCATTATCATCTTCATCAGAATGATACTCAGTCTCACGAGCGATCCCCTTACCCTGCAATATTAAAAAAAGTTATATAAATTTGATTTCCTCAAACACCCAACAGAATTAGACATAAAGTAAACTTTACACTAAGGATGACCAGGATGTGAAATGATAAATGATAAAGTGAAAGACTGTTACGAAGTTACCAACTATATTGTTCTGATAGTAGTTAGGATATAAAATAAAAAGTTGCATGAATATATATACACAATTCAACATGTGTCTAATATTTGTAATTAACTTATCTCGCACTAAAATTTATAACAGACCAACTTAATTAAGAATAAGAATTAGAGTATAATAGATTTCGATCACAATACACCTAACTGAAATATTAACTTGAGGCATTCTATATAAATATTATAGAGTAATTGATGTTCTAAATACGGTCTGAACCATACTTGAGGCTGCTAGACTTGCCCATAAATAACAAGATGGCAGAAAGGGTGAAAGTGATTAGTAGCTACAGCCTATAGATTGTCCAGGGTCCACGAATATGACCTGGCCAGTTTTGGTGCTATTTTATATAATTTATCTCCTTTGACAAATTTCAGTTTACTAACATATTATGTCGTACCTCAGTAAACCAAAATATTTGAACATAAGTCACTAGTAGCTTGACAACTAAAATTGGTGACTCTTACCCCACAATTACCGATTTTTATTTATCTCTCAATTTGGTGCATCTCGTCTTACCCAAGTTACTAGTTTCTAGATAACTTAAAATAGTGACTCTCATTTAATTGTCTTTTTTTTTGCTTTTTCTGAATAATATTAGAACAATAAACAAAATATAATGTTTACGAAATGATTAGACCACAATATACCTTTTGCAGTTTCTAGTAGCAGGGTTACTTTTCTATACATCATTTAACACTGACACCATCGCCTGCACAAGTTCCCTCATAGTTGTCGATTGGGTGGTCCGATGGCAGGTCACTTAATCTCGCCACCACAGACTGTGCCAAAATATTGACTTGCTCTAGTGCGAGGTTAAATTAATCAGAATGTGTACGTGCAAATGCTACAATGCGGTCCACTTCTTGCATGACAAGATTGTCTGTCATGTGCTCAACAAAAAATCTTCCAGTGGAAGCACCTGACTCATCATCAACATATCGTCGACGACTCCTTTTACCAGATTCAGGAGAAAGAGCTACACGGGCACACACAAACAAATACATATATATAAGTAGATTAGAAAAAAATGACATAATGAACGATATAAATAGAATGATAAGAATACAAATGCAGTGCATATTATATAATTAATAAACATACGTATAAGTTTGGAAGCACTCGTGCGTGGAATATCGATGATGGCATTTTTTCGAACACCCACAACTTCTACCCATGTATCAATTGGTGCTTCCAAAGGATTCTCGTTGTGCTCTCCAATAGTGTTCCTAGATGCATGTGTAAAAAATTACAAACAATAAAAATGTAAAGTCAAATTAAACTGGAAATAAAAAAGGCATTATCTGTAAACAAAATTCCTAAAATGAAAAAAAAAATAAAACCATAAAAAAAGAGTTCAGATTAATGCTAAATAAAAAAAACAAGGAACATATGATTTTATAAAGCATAAAGGTTGAATTTTTAGCCTGCCAAATACCAAATATTACCCATGTGTACATATACAATTTTATAGACAAATACGTTTTTAAAATAAACTGTCAGAACGAGGTTTAAAACTAAAAATATAAGAAACCGAAGCACGGAACAATATAAAAATGTACCACTAATAAACGAACAACCTCCGATGTGAATTCCTTATTCTCCTTATCCTTGGTGTGCAAGTGAACAAAGAGGTCAATTAATTTTGGTTCCATGCAAGTTTTTTCTTCTATATCCTATCGAGTACAAATGCAAGATGAAAGCATATACAAAATAAATTCACTGTAGATATCTTAATGTAATATTAAATTAACAAGTTTAAATGTAAGTTGTCATACCCAACCACGACGCTAAAAGGAAGTGGCACCGGAAGTGTGAGGAATTTTTTGACATTCTCTCGTTTTTTTTAGCAGCATCTGATTTTTTCTGAAATTTGGGTGAATTCCAATTATCAAGCAATGATCATCTTGATACATGTTTGCTCGTTACACAAAGTTTTGTGCATATTTCTGTGCATATGCCTATTAACAGTCTCATGGGCATCATTTTTTGTCCCATATTTTGGGTCAAAGGTAGAGTAGGCCTGCACAAAAGAGCCAAATAAGAGATGCATATAGATAATAAACATACAATAGTAATAGGAAATAAAAACAAGTTAGATGTAATAATTATAAATATTTTATAATTATTTAATTAACAATATATTGTTATATGAAATTAATTTATAATGTAATCATTTCACTCAACTTCTTCTTCTCTAACTTGCTACATCTCGCAATATTTGATGCACAACCATCTGGCATTTTTAGACTACTAATCCATGTATAAACTTGAAGTTGCTGCTCTCAAGAAAGTGTATGGTGCTTGGGCTTTTTTTTCCCTCGCATCCATAACTCTTCTCTAATACCAAATGCTTTGAAATCTTTTCTTGCATTATTAGTATTCTTGGACTTTTTTACTACCCATTATTGTGTGAAAGAAATTATCAAAGACATTCTTCTCAGCATGCATGACATCAATGCAATGACGTAGACGTAGCGAGTCCCAATATGAAAGCTCAAATAAAATGGAGCAATGTGTAAAATTTTGAGTCACACCAAATCCATCAGCCCTAGACTTTGCATAACCTTTCCCATGGTGGTCGAAAAGCAATTTGCACACATTTATTACGAACTTGCCATCCTATTTGCCGCGTATGATGATGGCCCAGTCTTCTAAATTTCTTTATTGTTTCCCAGAAACTAGATTGAGGAAGTTGTGAGGCCCTGGCATTCCTCATACAAACTAGACAAGCTAGTTTTCCTTTTGTTGACCAACCGCTCAATATTGCCAATACCAGGAAGTCATTGACTGTCCACAGCAGTGCTGCTCTCAAATTAAAATTAGTTTGTCATATGTTTGTACACCAACACTCTACAACTGTCTCAGCTCATCAATAAGTGGTCTCAAGTAGACATTGATGTCTCTAATGGGATCTTTATTCCCCGGGTATGAGTAGTGTCTTGAACAAGAATGGATCCTTCATGCACAAAGAAGGCGGGAGATTGTACACAACCATAATAACGGGCCATGCTGATTAAGTCCTGGAAGATTTGTTACTATAGGGAGAGAATCCATCTGCAGCAAGCCCAAGTCTAATATTTCGAATATCATGCGAAACATATGGATAATTCATGTCAAAACTTTTCCACTCTTCCCCGTCCGCTGGGTGTGTCATAATCCCCTCAGTAACCTCTCTATTCTTGTGATACCTCATACTCTCATCAATACGAGATGACATGTACAATCGTTGCAACCGCGATGTAAGTGGAAAATATCTCAAAATCTTCCTCGGAATGTATTTTTTCCTTCCCTCTCTAGCCAGGAAATAGTGCCTACGACATCACCCCTTTAACATCGGTTAGAAATGTCACCGATGTTAAAAGCAGTTTTAACATCGGTCGCTTTAAAAACCGATGTTAAAGGTGTTGTAAGACATCAGTATCTTTATCAACCGATGTCTATAATCATTTTTAAAAAATAGTTGGGGTATTATAAATTACATATTTAAATAAGATTTTAAGAAATTCAGTACTATACGGTGATATTCATCTTGAATTGTAAAATATTATTTAAAGTTTAGACATATTTAATTTATATTTTAAAATATTTTCTTATGTATAATACAAATATACTCATTTTGAATTTGAATATGATCCATTACATTTTATAAATTTTAAAGAATTTTGATATATTAATTAATATTTTTTACTATAAAAAATTAAATTCGGCTAAAATCAAGAAATTTTCAATTTTTTGCATCATGTGGGGGATTGTTGAAATTAATATATTATTTATTACAATATTTGTTTGCTTCAAAACAAAACTAATCTTTTTAATTGTGAGTCTTTTTATTTAGACTTTTCACTTGTATGACCTTTTGTTTTTGAGACAGTTACCTTCCTTCATCTCCGCATCATCATTATTTGTGACCTATGACCTTCTAACTATCTTGGAGTTATAAATTTTCACTCTTATAAAAGGAGATCTATACCTCTCTTTTTAGATAGACAACCAAAAATCGTATTCTCATACTATATACACATACTTTGGGCAATGATCAAAAGGTGTGGTCTATGTGTCTCCCTGTACTAAAGCAGTGAAGCGGATGTTGTGTAATGCTGGAAGTTGATTGTCATGAGTCTGTGTGTACGTAGCAGGGAAAATTCAACTTTAGCACAGTAATTAATTTCACGCCACGAATTTTTATTCAGATAAGTAATCCTAATTTATATTTGTTATCATAGATTCTTTCGTTATTATTACTTTTATCATTCGATAAAGAATGTTTATGATATTGATCACATGAATAAGAGTTTTAGCTTTATACTTCTTAATATATAAGGTCGAGATCTCGAACATATTGATTTTTTGAACATTTAAAAAATATTTTATCTATTTGTTAATTTATAAACTCCGACTTAGGTATTATTTTTTTTTCTCGTATAAATGTTAAGTTAGTATAATTTGTTTAATATTTGGTCTACCGTTGTGACTCAATAACCTTTTCTAACATTCTAAAGTTGAACTTGTGTTTGTTAAACGGATTTATACCAATATATCGAGATTGAGTTGCAATGAATATTATTTTGTTAAGACGATTTATATGATATCAATAATATGATAGTTTAAATAATATGCTTGTTTGATAATATGCCCGAGAAGGGTTGGACATCTTGCTAGAATTAAGCTCTTAACTTAAGTCACTACTAGAAAAACGTCAATAGACATCGGCTAAAAACCGATGTGTATGAATGTAAAAATCTGATGTCTTCGTGGGTGATGTTAAAGACCCCCCATTTAACATCGGTTTTAAACTGATGTTAAATACAGCCTATAACATCAGTTCTTTGTTTAAAACCGATTTATATATCTTGATATTAAATTTCTCATGCATATCTAATCTTCATATATCATCATAATATGGTATTTTTATCAATTTAAATATATGTGAGCTAAGCAAAATCTTTCAATTTAACCAATAAACTGATGTTACTAGTACCAGTAACAACAGTTTTCATCAAAAACCGATGTTAACAATACCTTTGACATCAGTTCTTAATTGGTACCGATGTCTATTTGTAACAAACTGATGTCTATAATACTTAATAACATTAGTTTTTTGTTTTAAGAATTTTTTTTGCTGTAGTATTTAATATCGGTTTTTACTGATGTCAATGGTCCACTAGAACTGATATATTAAGTTTTGACAAACATCATTTTCCATTGTAATGATGTTTGTACATGTTTATTAATACACATTTTAAAAATATAGATTCCAAAAACTAATGAACTACCAAAACCAATTGCTGCATAATATCAGTTATCTATAAATCTAACAACCAATATTCAAACATCCGGTACAACAGATTCATCTAATCCAAATATCAAGTACTACACATATCCCTCCATATATTCTACTATTGTCTATACAAAGAATTTGACTTGGTACCGACAATAGCATGTAAAATATCATTTGAGGAACGCCATTATTCTTCTGCATCTTCCCACTCCTTAGTAAAGCTCCTGTAACTTCTGGTCCCGTACGATGATAATAAGTTTTTGATAGACCTGAGAGGATTAATTTTGTTGTAGAATACTTCAAGCTATTAAAATAGCTGTAACAAATAACTATCCTAAAACAACATAAATAAAGAAAAATACCAAAAAAGCATGACATTCACGTGCCACTTTACTGTCTCAAGACTAGTTGCTAGTTGACGCCTATGATTGTTTACCGACACAAGTAGCCTATGGTCAGGATTACGGGTTTCTTGAGCACGACTTTGCTCGAGCAATAAAACTCAAAACACTGATTCCATCCAATAACAAAAATCAACTACTTTAAGTCATAGCATAAGCAACAACTTAAACATCTTCTCTTATAATGTATAAGATAACACTCATACTTAATATACAGAGCAATAAATCAAAAACAAGTTTTAAAATTACCATTTCAAGGACTTCTATTCTATTGTATGCCCTGTCAAAGATCATAATAAGATCTTCAACAACCGGGACTGCCACTTCTTTATACTTGCAGGCGAGAAGAAGAGCTGTAATCCCAACCAGTTGGAGCTTTCTCCGAACCAGGTTGAATGGCCAAAAAACCTGTCAATCAGATTCACTATAAGATACAGGGTCTCCTGCATCCGCACAAATTTATAAGGTCTCCTGAATCAGATAGGATACAGGTCGAGATTTAGTATCATGCAATTGTAAAGAATGAAAGGTACAAGGTTTTAGCATCTGTAAGTGAATGTTCAACAAGTTTAGATCAAATAATGCATTAATAAGAGCCGAAAGACAATTACAATTTACACATTTAAGTGTTGAAACAAGCTTAGAGCTAATTTTACCTTTCCCTGCTTTAGAACCAGCTGAAAATATGGATGCCAAAGTAAATAGAATGATATAGGTCACCTGTATCGAATAATTAAGAAACCAGAATGTGGTTGTTAGCATATGTATAAGAGGAATTCCCAGTACTGCGAAAATAGCAAGAGCACCAGCCTTGACTTCAGGAGACGGTGTTAGAGCATCCCCATCAGGACAAAATTGGCGCTGGGAAGCAGCAACTTTGCTCACAATTAGTAGCAAATATGACATGGTTGCACCATTTTATGATTAATATAATAATCTTTCCAAGTTGCAAGTAATGATATATTTATCCAGTCACAACCAATATAGCGGTCCATATCTATGGAGCTTGTCTTATTGTAATATAAGGAAACAAAACATTCAATGATACATAGAACATAATAATCAATTAAAAGGTAGCAATACAATTACAAGGAACTACTCTGGGGATATTTAAAAGAATAATTAAGTGGACGGAAAAAAGTTACTCACAGTTATACTTTGTCCATCCAATGGCCTGGTTTTCAAGATCATAAAGAACTACCCAAGCTCCACGTCATCCAGAACATTATTTACGAGGTTAAAAGATGTAATACTTATCGAACATAAAACAAACAGAATAGTGACCAGGTATTTTAGATTACTCAAACCATCACAAATACAAATTTATTCTCGTAAAAATTGTGATCAAGTATCCAAATATAAGATTAATATGTTATACCTCCTAAAATAGTAAGGTTCTTTTTATCACTGGTCCCCATACCACTGTCCTGCCAACCAAGACAGAATAGATTTTCCTGCAAAATTCCATCATCTTAGTAACATAAGATAAGTTTGAGATCTGATGGAACTTAAAAATGACAATGATTTTCTTGATAAAGAGAAAATCAAATAGAATAGCAATATAGTTTAAAACACTGATGCAAAACGAAAGTAAATTACAATAGAATCTTGTATAGCTTCTGATAGGAACCAGCAGCATACCCGAGGATATTACCAACAGCCATAAAAAATGAAAAGAATGTGTTGGACCTACTCATGAGATTTGTATCTCCGGCACATAAGTCGGCAAGAAAGGCCGGCCATGGACCCTGCAACATGTTGTTAGCAACATCCAGTACCCAAAACCTGACGACAAACACTGTAATGGCACGTGGCTTCAACTTACTTGTCAGGTCATCACCAGCTGCATATCCAATATCGGCTGCAAAAACCAATCAATACAATAGCAATGGCAACACAACACGCACCAAATAATATATTATTTCAACTCAATTTGTCAACACTGAGGAAACCCAGACAGACAGCTTATTCACATATAATATACTATTTCAAAGGCATGAATATTGAATACTTTGTTGAGTGCTGATGTGAGAAAATCAACTAAATCTGGACCAATTCTTTTATAAACATGCACTAGGCTGCAAGTGCCCCCAGCAAAAAAATTATTGACTACCTGGCTTTACCAAGGAGAAGCTGTTTTACATAACGTTTGTTGCTAGCATAGGGTCCAAAATAATTACACGAGACTCATCAGTAAATTATTAACAAAGAACTTGAACCGGTCCAATATTAACAAAGATATATTTTCCCCCTGACGATATTTTTTGCTTTACTTATCCCTGAGGAAACAAAACAAAGACAATTATATGATTGAAAGCTAACAAAATGATTGATGAAAACGAGGGGCATATTTCTGAAATTAAGGCTTGTTATATTATTTCTTCACCACCCAAACAAAGTAATTAAATTGACTGATAATAAGCCTATTGGAGAAATGTAACACAAAAACATATACAACCAATTGTTATTTACCATAAAAGTTTGTTGGATACCATTGGTACTAGGTTTATTTTCAGATGGTAACACAACAATTGTAAGTTCCTAAGATGCCTAGAGACTTCATCAATGAGAATTTATACTAACTTTTCACCATCAATTATATTCAGTAACCATTACACATTAAATTAGCTCAATAAAAGCCTCACTGCATCTCCTAGAGAAATCTACAGCCCTCTCAACTTCTTCGTCAATGACATTCTTGTAGCCTCTCTTGAACTAATGATGCCTCTTGTGAAAAATTAAGACATATAAACACTTCAAGGCGACAAGAATTACAATATGCTTAAATTACTTTACCCAACTTCTTCTCAATTAATATTATTAAAAGGTGACCTGAATCTTACCTTACTCACCAGCTTACCTTTGCCTTTTCCCGACTAGCTTTGAAACTGAATAACTACGAAGCCCCGATGCTTTACTATTAATCTTAGCGTCAATGATGGTTTCTGTGGGAGTGCCTTTATCAGAGCAAAGAGACGAATTGTCACTCTTATCCTTGGAATCATTGGTAAACCAATCCACGGGCCTGATATCACCATTCCATGATCCTGCGATAACAAAGTTCATGATAATGAGGTCATTAATATATAAAATTGTAGACTCTGACATATCTTAATCAAACAAAGCAACACAAATGTTTAACATACATTTTAACTTAAACAAAGCAAAAAAATTAAGATCAACACAGGCATAAATAAAGCCTCAACAAAGCCTCGTATACTCGGAATATATATAATTACACATAAACACATCATATGTAACACCCACATAAACAAAGTCTCAACTAATTAACAAGCTCCATTTGAATAATTAATCAACTTTATTAACTATTTATAACTAATTAAAATCAAATCCTTGACTAATTAAAAAATTCGGGTTTCCTAAATAAAACTCCCAATTTGAAACTTGGTGTTTAAAACTTACCAATTCAAGCTCTGGCCACTTTCAACTTGTACTTATAGTTTTGACTTCTTTAAGCCTCTTCTTCTGAACTTTTAAACCTTTGTCTTTTAAACTTGTATTTGACTTTTTCAACCTCCGAAGAAAAGAGAGCGGTGTTGGGGAGAATTGGTTTTGGGAGGGAGGTATTAGATCGAGAGAGAAAGGAGAGAGTCGAGTTCTCCGGTCAATAGAATTGAGTGAAGAGAGCTGAGTTCATCGGACAAGAGAGTAGAGAGAGAAGAGAAAGAGAGAGAGAGAGAGAGAGAGAGAGAGAGAGGATGATGAGTGTTTTTTATTTTTGTTTTATGTTTTTAGATAAGGGATGGGGAGATTTGGATACTTAAAAAATTTGAAGTAAAAATTGGGGGAATTTTTAAGAGGGAATGAAATATTTGGCTAAGGGGGAAATAGAAGAGGCGCGCTGAATCATTTTTTAAAACAGACTTACAACATCGGTTGGGCTAAAAAGTTGATGTCTATATTAACAAAAGACATCGGTTGATTAAAAACGATGACTAAAAAACCTTTTACATCGACTCTAGGAGCAACCGATGTCTAAGAGGCGATGTCTATTCTACTTTTTCTAGTAGTGAGTGTGTAGTTTTTGACTTCTATTTATTTATATGTCATCTTTTTACGATACACTTGCAATATATATTGTAAAGTTATATGTGATTTTTCGGTATATTCAGACATACTTGATTAAATATTTGAGGCGTAGTATTGAAAATTTTGTGGCTCTATTTTTTAAGGAGTAGTAGTGAACAAAAACTGTTAATGATGTATATAATAGTATATTAGTCTTGTATTTGTTCACAATATTGTGATGTATTGCATAAACTTCATGCTTATTTGATTTTTAAATGAGAATATATTTGCTAGACAGTTACATGAGTAATATATCTTGTAAATAATAATAAAAATGTTAAAAATATATATATCTTTTTTGTGGTAAGATAATAAGAGAATGAGATTTTTAATCAAAATTTATTTTTTTTAGAGTTTATAATTTTGATGCCCAGTTAATTCACTGTGGGGGTTGAAAAATATGTCAATATTAGTTAATTGAGCAATCATTTTCGTGTCTCATGTAATAGTCATTTGCGTTAGATGGACGATTGAGATGCTTGAACATGAATTTTTTTAAATAATAAATACATGAAAGACTAGTGTATTCTTGAGGGAGTAATGTAAGGAACATTATACATGATTGGTTTCTCATCACTCTAATTATGTAGAAAAATCAAATGAATTTGTACTACTTGTCATTATTGCAGCAAGTATCTCATGTGTGGTGTGTGACCTAAATTTTACTAAATAAATATAAAGGCATTTTTTTATAAATTTTATCATGTCAAATTTATTGTGTTTTCATGAATTAATGTGACATAAAATTGATGGTTGATATATATCAGGATGAATACTTTGATATTAAAAAGCTACCACATAATGAGGTTACGTGTTTTATAACTCTCCGATTAGTTTGAAAGTTTTTTCCTTCTGTAAAGTAAGTTGCTACTTGAGAATGAGAAGAATAGTTCGTTAATATTTATATTTTTCACTTTGTAGATGCATCTACAATATAATAACTTTGTTAATCAGAATGACCGAGTTACATGCATATTGTTGGAGAGAAATTATATTTATAATTGATCGCAAGCACTAAGAATATACTTGAAGAAAAGAGTTAGGCCATGTGAATTGAGGTTGATAATAGTCTATGTTTATTAGAAAGAGAATATAGACACCTAAGACATGCCATAGTGTGTAAATTTGATCAGTAGTAATGTGATATCACTCGAGTATGTAAAGTTAAAGGGGAATATTGCAGATCCTCTTTACAAAGGTCTTTATCAAATATTGTTGCCAGAGTTGGCATAAAACACGTTTAAACCCTATCGTGGAGTAAATTGTGTTAAATCACAAAAGTGCTCATTATGACTTTAGATGGTGCTAAGAGTTAGCACAATTGGAATGGTTTTAAAGCCTATATAGAGTGAATTGTGATGGATACCCATCTTAGAAATTTCAATGGGTCAAACTAAATCATAAAAGAACTCATGTTTTACTACCACCATTCCAATTTAATGAAAAAGTGTAGTATTTTTTTGTTGTCATATGTGTTAGGTTGAGTTAATGCTCTTAATAAGTTCATAGCCTTGTAATAGGTGGTTTAAGACAATACAAACTTGATGAACTTACCTATATGAATATGTGAGCTACGCCAACTCCCTATGAGATCGTGTAGGCTAAGGACTCTGGAGCATTCATAAATATCCACATAAAAATGTAGGGCATCTTATAACACAAATTGTTAAAGGCATTATCAAGGTTAATGTCATGCAAGAACACCTTTTGATATGAGAAAGGTTTTAGTGCGCATATATATCTTCACTTACTGCCAAGAAAGGTTCAAGAATTTTTATTTTCACCTAATATGGTTGTATGACATATATGTTTGCACGGGGTATCAATTCAAGTCCACAAGACATTAATACTTACAAAACTGATTATCCGTTGTCCATAAAACTTCTCCTATTACACAAGCTACATTTTTTTTTGCATCATGTGAGGGATTGTTAGAATTATTATTATCATTTATTTCAATATTTGTTTGCTTCGAAAGAAAACTAATCTTTTTAAATGTGAGTCTTTTTATTTAAGACTTTTCACTTGTATGACCTTTTGTTTTTTAGACATTTCTCTTTAAGACCTTCTAGATTTCATCTCCCCCTCATCATTATTTGTGACCTATGACCTTCTTACTATCTTGGAGTTATAAATTTGCATTCCTATAAAAGGAGATCGATACCTCTCTTTTTTGATAGACAAACAAAAATTGTATTCTCATACTATATACACATACTTTGGGTAATGATCAAAAGGTGTTGTCTATCTGTCTCCCTGTACTACACCAATGGGCGGATGTCGTGTAACGCTGTAGGTTGATTGTCATGAGTTCGTGTGTACATAGTGGGGCAAATTCAACTTTAGCGCAGTGATTAATTTCACGCCACGACTTTTATTCATAAATAATCCTAATTTTTATTTGTTATCATCGATTCTTTCGTTATTATTACTTTTATCATTCGATGAAGAATGTTTATGATATTGACCACATGAATAAGAGTTTTAGCTTTATACTTCTTAAGATATAAGGTCGAGATCTCGAACATATTGATTTTTTGAACATTTAAAAAATATTTTATCTTTTTATTAATTTATAATCTCCGACTTTGGCATTATTTTTCTTTCTCGTATAAATGTTAAGTTAGTATAATCTGTTTAATATTTGGTCTACCATTGTGACTCAATAACCTTTTCTAACAATAATAAGTGATTTTGTTAATTTAACTATTTTGTTGGAAAATTACCACCACTAATAGATGTATGACATATTTTGATCAGTTTTTTAAAAATATTGTTTAAATTTAAAATTAAAGAGTAATGTTTATAACAGTCTTGGCATACTTTCTTCACAATTATAAATTAATTTTTAAAACTATTGTAAAAAATAAAAAACATATTTCTAATTTTTTATAATATATTAAAACTTTTAAGTTCTATATAAGACTTTATTCAAATTTTACAGACTTTATTCATAACTTATGATTTTCCGAGTTTTGAAAGTATTTTTTTTAAGAAAAACAAATAAAATTTGAAGTAGATGGACATCGCTGACTAAGATTCTGATTTTTTTAAATCAAGGTTAAATTCGAGCTTTTATGGTTTCATTTATGTGATTAGGATTTTATTAATAAATACGTCGTGTCTATGTTACTACAAGTTGAGCCGAATTTTTTCTCGGTCACACTTTTTCTCAGTTGAATTAAACATATCTTTTGAATTCTTTACATTTTTAGCACGAATTACTATATTTAGTATTTAAAATTACATTTATTGTTGGAATGCGATATTAGGTAAATTATTTTAATATTTTGCACGCGAAAATTTCAAACTAACGAATAATTGGTTTAATTTTATTTATACAAGAGTGTTGAATTATCGATATTTATACCCTAGATCCGCATGGGCCAAATCTTAAAGTGAGAGATCAAAAATTAAAAAAAAAATATTAAACTTCAAAAAGCAAATATGAATATTTCAAAAAAAAAATATGAATACGAGATACGTTGTTTTTTTCATTAATTGTTAAGTAAATGACAAAAAAGTAGGTTCGATCTAAAAAGTGTTTGTCATAATTATATGAAAATGTAATTAAATTCATCGTTGAATTTGCTCGTAGTGAAAGTCAAATTATATACCTTTTTCGAAAATCTTTTTACTGATAAACTATGAAAATTAACCGAAATATTTCTTTAGGAAAAAATTATACACAATCATCAGTATATGTTATTATTATTGGTATAAATTAAACTTGACTTAATTTTCTTCCTTTTTAATAAAAAAGATTAAATATATGTTGTTTTATTTTTCTTCAAAAAATAAAACATATTCAATCTTTTTTTAGAAAATTAAAATATATGTATCAAAAGAATATATTTATAGGATTAAAGTAATATCTCATATATTTATAACAAAAAAAAATAGTATCACAGATATTTTTCTTTTCAGCCGTTTTTTATCAAAATGCACTAGTACACAGGTCTCACTTGGACCCTCACCCTACCACAATACCTATATATACCCCAGCTCACTTCTCTATCTCTAGGAGCTCATTTAATTTCTTTCTGTATCATCAGCTCTTTAATCATTCATTCTTTATTTTAATTGTTTTAAAAATCTCCTTTGTTGTTTGTTTTAATGGCAGCCTCAGACCCTTTTAGTCTTGAAAACCTGCTTTGTACTGATAGTCTGCATTTTGATGACCTTGAGGCCATTGATGATCTTAACCATCTTATAGATTCTAATAATCTCGTGGACAATGGATCAGAGCCGTTAATTGGTCTTATTCCAATGCAGAGTGATCAAGTTGTGTGTTCTTTGTTTGACAAAGAAAAAGATTTTCTCCCAGCTAGTGATTATTTAGAAAGATTGGCTAATGAGGAACTTGAATTATGTGATATTAGAAGAAGCTGTTGATTGGATGTATAAGGTTGTCTTTGTGTCTTTCTTGAGTTTTGTTGTTTTTTTAAATTGAGTAAAGGACATTCTTCGATTTTTGTTAAATTTTTTGTGTTTGAGAGAAAAAAGTGGTGGATTTTATACCCCTTTAGTCACCATTGTTGTTTGATAAATGCATTACATGAATTTATAATCTTTATTGCATTTTTTGCTTATGCCCTTGTGAATGATGCCTAATTAGAAGTGATGCCAATGTGGAATTTCTGATTCGGGTTTTTGTGTTTTTTATTAATAGGCTCATGGGCATTTTTGTTCTGGAGCGCCGACTATTTGCTTAGCGATTAATTACTTGAATCGCTATCTTTCTGTTTATGAACATCTAGTAAGTCTATGAAATTAATTAAAGTCAATGCTTTTAGCGTAATTTAGTTTTTCTGTGTGTATTAACATGCTAAATTGCTAATTGTCTCTTCTTTATATGCATTGCATAGGTTGAAAAATTTTGGAGTGTTCAATTGGTAGCTGTGGCCTGCTTATTGTTAGCAGCAAAATTGGAAGATGTTGGAGTGCCATCTACTGTTGATTTGCAGGCAAGCGAAATTCTTCTAAAGATTATGACATGCCTGTATCGTGTGTGCATGTGATGTTTATGCTAGCTGTGGCCTGTGTGACATACTCTGCTTTAATTTAATGATCAAAGCTTGGTCCGAATCTTTGATAGTTATAAGAAGATGTCATTTTTTTTAATTCAGGTGGCAGATCCTAGCTTTATTTTTGAATATCAGTCATTAAAATCGATGGAGCTTAATGTGTTGGCCAGCTTGAAATGGAGGATGTATGCTTGTACTCCGTTTTCGTATATAGATTTCTTCATTAGAAAGCTCAAAAGTGAAGATATGATTCCATCAGAGTCTCTGATGTATGGATCATTGATCTATAAATCATGCCAGTTCATAGTGAACACAATGAAAGGTCTCACAGTTAAAATATTAAAATAAAGTTTCTTAACTGATTTTGGTACTATGATGTTCCAAGTGTTTGATACAGATTTTGGTGGAATAAAATGCAGGTGTTGATTTCCTAGAATTTAGGCCCTCGGAAATCTCAGCTGCTGTTGCAATCTGTGTTACGAGAGAAACACAGGAATCAGAGATTGACAAGGCAATATCTGGTGTCATGCATTTTGAGAAGGTAAACAATTGCGGTGTCCACTGTAATAAAAGACAGGACAAACCTTCTTGTATTTTTCTTAAACATATGATTTGTTGGACTTTGCAGGATAGGCTGCTGAAGTGTGTTCAAATGATTGAAGATTTGACAGAGATAGCAGCGAGTACTGATCTACCTGATGGTACTGTATCAGTAGCAGCTCGAGCAGGGTCCGGGAGTCCTGTTGGGGTGTTGGATGCAGCATTCTTGAGCTATAGAATCTACGGGAGAACAGTTGTTTCAGATCCTAGTTCATCAAACGCTGCTAATCAAGATCCGAAAAGGAGAAGGCTTGATTGATCATTTCAAGAGATCAAGTCATTTAATATGGACCTCTGATGCATTACTCAAGTCCCAACAGTTTCGATTGAATCGTGGTTTTGGTGTGGCTGGCTTCATGCAAGTGCCCGCATAGAAATATATAAACACAGATGACAGAATAGGAGTTACATGTTAGGATATGAATAGGATTGTTAGTTATTCTTTTTATTTCTTAGTTGTGATTCAGACAATTGTTTTAATGTTTTACGGAAGCATTTTGCTATAAACTGAGTGGTCTTTTGAATATTACTTCTATTTGATCTATAAGATACTGGAAGTTATATTTAGTTTTTAAGATACTAAAAGTTATGAAAAAAATTATTTCATATAGATTGTGTTATTCAAACCATATTTTGGAATATATATCAAAATTTAAAATAATTAACCCTTTTGAAGCTTACATTGTTGTGTTAGATCAAAAAATTCTTTCTTAACCTAACATAAAAGAAAATATTGGAATCCGAATCTAGATATCATTAATATTTTTAGATAATATTATAATTCGTTTTCTAAATAAATATTTATATTTATTATTAAATTTACTTATATTTTTTGAATAAAGAGCAGATATTAGTATTTCAAATTTTTTGAAATTAAATTAAATAATTAATTTACTTATGCACTCCTCTTCCGAAAAATTCACTTCAACGTATTTTTTGAAGTATAAATTTTTTATCTTAAAATTTAAATTTATATAAATAGTCCTTGAAATAGAAAAACAATTAAAACATATTAATATAATTTTTTCATAACAAAAATATTTTAAACAATTAAACTAAATACCATGATTTTAAATTTTATACATATATATATATTATCATATATGTTCAATTTTGTATTGAGATATTACTAGACATTGATATTTGTATTCTATTTTTAAAATACATATGAATATTATTCAAAAATGAGAATAGGAATATTAAACAGATATTAAATATTTCATTGCACAGAAATGCACAAAAAATTCTATTAATTTCTTTCGAAAGTTATTGAAACGAGTATTTTTGAAAATTGAACCTGTATAGGCCAGTTTTCTCAAAATATGAGCCCACGCGTGACCTGAAACATATTTCTTCCATTATATATATATATATATATATATATATATATATATATATATCCCTCTCATTTGTTTAAACATTCTTTTGTTGGATGTCATTTACAATTGTTTATATTTCAAAAAAATTCAAAAATAATAAAAAATTTATAGTATGAAAGGTAACCACATACACTACTTCTCTCACTATAGCGACTTTATACATATAATATTAATCGGTCTCCCTGCTTTACTCACTTTTTAAACTTTCATCCACTACTTTATTGATATATGTTAGTGGCTTACATATCGGAAAATAATAAATATTTTAAATTGTAAGAGATTGTATTTTGGACACTACAAATTATATTTCGAAGAGTAGAAAGAAATAGGCTAAATATCAGGAAAAAAAAGATATTCTTTTATTTTTTTTTTATTTAACAATTTCCAAGAAAAACTCGTACAAACATATATATCTTATAAAAATAATTATTAACTTTCAACTCTAACAATTGTTATTAAGAATGAATTTAATATAGAAAAAATCAGATCTTGTCAGGATTTTTTAAAAAGCCTAGAATTTAATCTAGGCCGAAAGCTTTTATTCTGATTTTTTAAAATCTGGGTTTTTCTAACTCTGAAATTTTTATCTGAATTTTTCGGGTTCGAGCATGACCGAATTTTCAAGAATTAAAAATGACTCGTTTAACGCTTGTGGGGCCGAGTTTTTTTCCGGATCAGAATTTTTCCGGATCTGATCGGATCGAATTTTGGGTTTCGGACATTTTAAAATCTTTACCGTGAGCTTATTTTTAAAATTGTTTGCCATGATTGGTAGGACTAAAATCTTTTATAGTTAAAATTTTTAAAGGTAAGTACATAATTAAATAATTTTTCGTGAAATGATGTCAAATTTCGATATATTTAAAAGAATTGGTAAGTTCACAAACTCAACAAAAAAGAATCGATAAACTAGTTCAATTTAACTCGTTTATTAAATAAAGTTGAATGAAACATAATTTTTGAGATTGATAATTTTAACTCCGATTAACCCACCAACAAGAAAAAGTTTCACCATATTCGATAATGCAAAACCAAACTCTGATACTTGCAACCGTTTGAGTGATGATGTCAAAAAGAGTTTGAAATTGGATATTTTTAAGTTTAAATTAAGCAAGCTCAAATTTTTGAAATACTTATTTAGTCGAAACACTTGTTTAACAGACGGGTAGAGTTAAGTTTACTTCTGAGTTAAACAAGCCAAGTTTCTCGTGAACTAAATAATTATAAAACTTAACTAAAATTCAGTTTATAAATAATAATAAAAAATTCGGAAAAAAAATTCATCTATTAATTTTACATGAATTTGAGTTCGAGTTAGAATCGAGCCGAGTTCTCAAATTCGAGTCGAGTTCTAGTCACACTTGGTATGCACTCATTGTGACTCATTTTAACTAAATAAATGTAAATGTATAGACCGACTTGTATAGAAGTTCGAGTCAAGTTGAGTTCAGTTAAAAGAGTTCGAGTTCGAGGTGCTCGCAAGTTCGAGTTAGAGGTGCTTGCGAGCAGCCTTGCCGGACACGAATTACAGTCTATAGCCCCAATTTGAAGCCCTTTAGTGGTCATGTGTGTATAATAGAATAATTTGTATGAGTCTTGGAGCAAGGCATCTCTTGCAGAATAGTCCCTCCGCTACCTTGCCCCCAATGACTACAATCTCGTCCCTGCCCAATACTGCATTACCTCCGTTACCAGCCATGCCTACGCTACCCAAGGTCGCATTTCCACCTCTTCCCGCTATTTCGATGCCTACGATCCCAGCTTTGCCAAGCGCACAGGTTCCATCTATGCCAATCCCCACGATGCCGACCCTCCCAAAACTAACACTACCTCATCTTCCTTCCATCCCTACTTCTAAACCAACTACTATGCATGCAATTCCTTCAATTCCTTTCTTCTCACCACCACCATCCAATTAACTAGGCTTCACCTGAGAAGATTTAATTGATCTTTTTTCCTCAAGAAATATGTACTACATATATTAGCATTTTTTTTGAATTTCTTGTATCACTCTGTCTCATATGTGAAGTTTGGAATTTGTATTGTAGATTCATTAAAATTTATTTACGATAAATGTTTACATTCTTATATGCACATACATAATGTTTTTAGCTTTACTCCAAGATTAGCATGCATAGACATCCCTAAATGTTGGAACCACGGGAACATTGAGTTCACACTACAAGAGGAAGGGGTTTTGCGATAGAATAAATACAAAGAATCTGTCGCAATTGACCGACTTTGTGATGGAAAAAAACTGTCATAAATACATGTGTCATAAGTTCTTATTCTGTCGTACTATCTTATTCAGTCGCAAGTTATTTGTGGGTCTCATACTAAATAAAAACAATCATTAAAAAAAGAAAAAAACACAAAGTGCGACGAAATCAGTCATAATTGTTTTCAAATTTGTGGCGTAATTCGTCATAACTATTCCCAGAATTACGACATTATCCATCGCATAATTTTTAGAATTGTGACACAATCCGTCATAAAATTGCACAGAAATTATGACGAAATCCATCATATAGTCCCCTTTTTTGTGACAGGTACCAACATAAATATGCCCAGTAAGTACGCTCATATGCCTACGGTAGCGACGAAATCCGACCTAAAATTCTCAAATAAGCTCAGTACTACGACGGAATTCATCGTTTTAATCACATGTTGTGAAAGATTTCGTGGCTAGTTTATAGTATACCTATGTTTTTACCATTGTCCTCAAATTGTGTAATTGAACCAGTGATTCATTCACAGATTTCTCAACACATACAAACTAATAACTCATACAAAATATTATAAGACGTTTAGAAAAATTAATCAAGTAGTCAAACCCATATTAAGCATCAGGAAAAAAGAGAAACATCCCAAATCCGACAAACATATGTCGCACAGTTATAAGACAGACATATGTCGCATAGTTATAAGACAAGCATATGTCACACTTAAGGCATATGTCACAGAGTTATAGCAAATGAAAGCATAATTCTGCCTAAACCCATTAGTCAGCTAATATCCAAAAGAAGGCATAAGTCGCCCCCAAGCTGCAAAAGTTAGCCACTAAACTAATATATTCGAAGTTAACATAAACTAGCCCTATAACTGGAACCCAACTGGTATGTCAATCTCCAAACTGATCCAGATCCCGTTAGAGTTACCACTTCAACTACAACTTTGACGTGGAGAACGTGATTGATTTCCATTATCATCTTCATCAGAATGATACTCAGTCTCACGAGCGATCCCCTTACCCTGCAATATTAAAAAAAGTTATATAAATTTGATTTCCTCAAACACCCAACAGAATTAGACATAAAGTAAACTTTACACTAAGGATGACCAGGATGTGAAATGATAAATGATAAAGTGAAAGACTGTTACGAAGTTACCAACTATATTGTTCTGATAGTAGTTAGGATATAAAATAAAAAAGTTGCATAAATATATATACACAATTCAACATGTGTCTAATATTTGTAATTAACTTATCTCGCACTAAAATTTATAACAGACCAACTTAATTAAGAATAAGAATTAGAGTATAATAGATTTCGATCACAATACACCTAACTGAAATATTAACTTGAGGCATTCTATATAAATATTATAGAGTAATTGATGTTCTAAATACGGTCTGAACCATACTTGAGGCTGCTAGACTTGCCCATAAATAACAAGATGGCAGAAAGGGTGAAAGTGATTAGTAGCTACAGCCTATAGATTGTCCAGGGTCCACGAATATGACCTGGCCAGTTTTGGTGCTATTTTATATAATTTATCTCCTTTGACAAATTTCAGTTTACTAACATATTATGTCGTACCTCAGTAAACCAAAATATTTGAACATAAGTCACTAGTAGCTTGACAACTAAAATTGGTGACTCTTACCCCACAATTACCGATTTTTATTTATCTCTCAATTTGGTGCATCTCGTCTTACCCAAGTTACTAGTTTCTAGATAACTTAAAATAGTGACTCTCATTTAATTGTCTTTTTTTTTGCTTTTTCTGAATAATATTAGAACAATAAACAAAATATAATGTTTACGAAATGATTGGACCACAATATACCTTTGCAGTTTCTAGTAGCAGGGTTACTTTTCTAGACATCATTTAACACTGACACCATCGCCTGCACAAGTTCCCTCATAGTTGTCGATTGGGTGGTCCGATGGCAGGTCACTTAATCTCGCCACCACAGACTGTGCCAAAATATTGACTTGCTCTAGTGCGAGGTTAAATTAATCAGAATGTGTACGTGCAAATGCTACAATGCGGTCCACTTCTTGCATGACAAGATTGTCTGTCATGTGCTCAACAAAAAATCTTCCAGTGGAAGCACCTGACTCATCATCAACATATCGTCGACGACTCCTTTTACCAGATTCAGGAGAAAGAGCTACACGGGCACACACAAACAAATACATATATATAAGTAGATTAGAAAAAAATGACATAATGAACGATATAAATAGAATGATAAGAATACAAATGCAGTGCATATTATATAATTAATAAACATACGTATAAGTTTGGAAGCACTCGTGCGTGGAATATCGATGATGGCATTTTTTCGAACACCCACAACTTCTACCCATGTATCAATTGGTGCTTCCAAAGGATTCTCGTTGTGCTCTCCAATAGTGTTCCTAGATGCATGTGTAAAAAATTACAAACAATAAAATGTAAAGTCAAATTAAACTGGAAATAAAAAAGGCATTATCTGTAAACAAAATTCCTAAAATGAAAAAAAAAATAAAACCATAAAAAAAGAGTTCAGATTAATGCTAAATAAAAAAAACAAGGAACATATGATTTTATAAAGCATAAAGGTTGAATTTTAGCCTGCCAAATACCAAATATTACCCATGTGTACATATACAATTTTATAGACAAATACGTTTTTAAAATAAACTGTCAGAACGAGGTTTAAAACTAAAAATATAAGAAACCGAAGCACGGAACAATATAAAAACGTACCACTAATAAACGAACAACCTCCGATGTGAATTCCTTATTCTCCTTATCCTTGGTGTGCAAGTGAACAAAGAGGTCAATTAATTTTGGTTCCATGCAAGTTTTTTCTTCTATATCCTATCGAGTACAAATGCAAGATGAAAGCATATACAAAATAAATTCACTGTAGATATCTTAATGTAATATTAAATTAACAAGTTTAAATGTAAGTTGTCATACCCAACCACGACGCTAAAAGGAAGTGGCACCGGAAGTGTGAGGAATTTTTTGACATTCTCTCGTTTTTTTTTAGCAGCATCTGATTTTTTCTGAAATTTGGGTGAATTCCAATTATCAAGCAATGATCATCTTGATACATGTTTGCTCGTTACACAAAGTTTTGTGCATATTTCTGTGCATATGCCTATTAACAGTCTCATGGGCATCATTTTTTGTCCCATATTTTGGGTCAAAGGTAGAGTAGGCCTGCACAAAAGAGCCAAATAAGAGATGCATATAGATAATAAACATACAATAGTAATAGGAAATAAAACAAGTTAGATGTAATAATTATAAATATTTTTATAATTATTTAATTAACAATATATTGTTATATGAAATTAATTTATAATGTAATCATTTCACTCAACTTCTTCTTCTCTAACTTGCTACATCTCGCAATATTTGATGCACAACCATCTGGCATTTTTAGACTACTAATCCATGTATAAACTTGAAGTTGCTGCTCTCAAGAAAGTGTATGGTGCTTGGGCTTTTTTTTTCCCTCAGCATCCATAACTCTTCTCTAATACCAAATGCTTTGAAATCTTTTCTTGCATTATTAGTATTCTTGGACTTTTTTACTACCCATTATTGTGTGAAAGAAATTATCAAAGACATTCTTCTCAGCATGCATGACATCAATGCAATGACGTAGACGTAGCGAGTCCCAATATGAAAGCTCAAATAAAATGGAGCAATGTGTAAAATTTTGAGTCACACCAAATCCATCAGCCCTAGACTTTGCATAACCTTTCCCATGTGGTCGAAAAGCAATTTGCACACATTTATTACGAACTTGCCATCCTATTTGCCGCGTATGATGATGGCCCAGTCTTCTAAATTTCTTTATTGTTTCCCAGAAACTAGATTGAGGAAGTTGTGAGGCCCTGGCATTCCTCATACAAACTAGACAAGCTAGTTTTCCTTTTGTTGACCAACCGCTCAATATTGCCAATACCAGGAAGTCATTGACTGTCCACAGCAGTGCTGCTCTCAAATTAAAATTAGTTTGTCATATGTTTGTACACCAACACTCTACAACTGTCTCAGCTCATCAATAAGTGGTCTCAAGTAGACATTGATGTCTCTAATGGGATCTTTATCCCCGGGTATGAGTAGTGTCTTGAACAAGAATGGATCCTTCATGCACAAAGAAGGCGGGAGATTGTACACAAACATAATAACGGGCCATGCTGATTAAGTCCTGGAAGATTTGTTACTATAGGGAGAGAATCCATCTGCAGCAAGCCCAAGTCTAATATTTCGAATATCATGCGAAACATATGGATAATTCATGTCAAAACTTTTCCACTCTTCCCCGTCCGCTGGGTGTGTCATAATCCCCTCAGTAACCTCTCTATTCTTGTGATACCTCATACTCTCATCAATACGAGATGACATGTACAATCGTTGCAACCGCGATGTAAGTGGAAAATATCTCAAAATCTTCCTCGGAATGTATTTTTTCCTTCCCTCTCTAGCCAGGAAATAGTGCCTACGACATCACCCCTTTAACATCGGTTAGAAATGTCACCGATGTTAAAAGCAGTTTTAACATCGGTCGCTTTAAAAACCGATGTTAAAGGTGTTGTAAGACATCAGTATCTTTATCAACCGATGTCTATAATCATTTTTAAAAAATAGTTGGGGTATTATAAATTACATATTTAAATAAGATTTTAAGAAATTCAGTACTATACGGTGATATTCATCTTGAATTGTAAAATATTATTTAAAGTTTAGACATATTTAATTTATATTTTAAAATATTTTCTTATGTATAATACAAATATACTCATTTTGAATTTGAATATGATCCATTACATTTTATAAATTTTAAAGAATTTTGATATATTAATTAATATTTTTTACTATAAAAAATTAAATTCGGCTAAAATCAAGAAATTTTCAATTTTTTGCATCATGTGGGGGATTGTTGAAATTAATATTATTATTTATTACAATATTTGTTTGCTTCAAAACAAAACTAATCTTTTTAATTGTGAGTCTTTTTATTTAAGACTTTTCACTTGTATGACCTTTTGTTTTTGAGACAGTTACCTTCCTTCATCTCCGCATCATCATTATTTGTGACCTATGACCTTCTAACTATCTTGGAGTTATAAATTTTCACTCTTATAAAAGGAGATCTATACCTCTCTTTTTAGATAGACAACCAAAAATCGTATTCTCATACTATATACACATACTTTGGGCAATGATCAAAAGGTGTGGTCTATGTGTCTCCCTGTACTAAAGCAGTGAAGCGGATGTTGTGTAATGCTGGAAGTTGATTGTCATGAGTCTGTGTGTACGTAGCAGGGAAAATTCAACTTTAGCACAGTAATTAATTTCACGCCACGAATTTTTATTCAGATAAGTAATCCTAATTTATATTTGTTATCATAGATTCTTTCGTTATTATTACTTTTATCATTCGATAAAGAATGTTTATGATATTGATCACATGAATAAGAGTTTTAGCTTTATACTTCTTAATATATAAGGTCGAGATCTCGAACATATTGATTTTTTGAACATTTAAAAAATATTTTATCTATTTGTTAATTTATAAACTCTGACTTAGGCATTATTTTGTTTTCTCATATAAATGTTAAGTTAGTATAATTTGTTTAATATTTGGTCTACCGTTGTGACTCAATAACGTTTTCTAATTTTCTAAAGTTGAACTTGTGTTTGTTAAACGGATTTATACCAATATATCGAGATTGAGTTGCAATGAATATTATTTTGTTAAGACGATTTATATGATATCAATAATATGATAGTTTAAATAATATGCTTGTTTGATAATATGCCCGAGAAGGGTTGGACATCTTGCTAGAATTACGCTCTTAACTTGAGTGTGTAGTTTTTGACTTTTATTTATTTATATGTCATCTTTTTACGATACACTTGCAATATATATTTTAAAGTTATATGTGATTTTTCGGTATATTCAGACATGCTTGATTAAATATTTGAGGCGTAGTATTGAAAATTTCGTGGCTCTATTTTTTTAAGGAGTAGTAGTGAACAAAAACTGTTAATGATGTATATAATAGTATATTAGTCTTGTATTTGTTCACAATATTGTGATGTATTGCACAAACTTCATGCTTATTTGATTTTTAAATGAGAATATATATGCTAGACAGTTACATGAGTAATATATCTTGTAAATAATAATAAAAATGTTAAAAATATATATATCTTTTTTGTGGTAAGATAATAAGAGTATGAGATTTTTAATCAAAATTTATTTTTTTTTGAGTTTATAATTTTGATGACCAGTTTATTCACTGTGGGGGTTGACAAATATGTCAATATTAGTTAATTGAGCAATCATTTTCGTGTCTCATGTAATAGTCATTTGCGTTAGATGGACGATTGAGATGCTTGAACATGAATTTTTTTTAAATAATAAATACATGAAAGACTAGTGTATTCTTGAGGGAGTAATGTAAGGAACATTATACATGATTGGTTTCTCATCACTCTAATTATGTAGAAAAATCTTATGAATTTATACTACTTGTCATTATTGCAGCAAGTATCTCCTGTGTGGTGTGTGACCTAAATTTTACTAAATAAATATAAAGGCATTTTTTTATAAATTTTATCATGTCAAATTTATTGTGTTTTCATGAATTAATGTGACATAAAATTGATGGTTGATATATATCAGGATGAATACTTTGATATTAAAAAGCTACCACATAATGAGGTTACGTGTTTTATAACTCTCCAATTAGTTTGAAAGTTTTTTCCTTCTGTAAAGTAAGTTGCTACTTGAGAATGAGAAGAATAGTTCGTTAATATTTATATTTTTCACTTTGTAGATGCATCTACAATATAATAACTTTGTTAATCAGAATGACCGAGTTACATGCATATTGTTGGAGAGAAATTATATTTATAATTGATCGCAAGCACTAAGAATATACTTAAAGAAAAGAGTTAGGCCATGTGAATTGAGGTTGATAATAGTCTATGTTTATTAGAAAGAGAATATAGACACCTAAGGCATGTCATACTGTGTAAATTTGATATGTAGTAATGTGATATCACTCGAGTATGTAAAGTTAAAGGGGAATATTGCAGATCCTCTTTACAAAGGTCTTTGTCAAATATTGTTGCTAGAGTTGGCATGAAACACGTTTAAACCCTATCTTGGAGTAAATTGTGTTAAATCACAAAAGTGCTCATTATGACTTTGGATGGTGCTAAGAGTTAGCACAATTGGAATGGTTATAAAGCCTATGTAGAGTGAATTGTGATGGATATCCATCTTAGAAATTTCAATGGGTCAAACTAAATCATAAAAGAACTCATGTTTTACTACCACCATTCCAATTTAATGAAAAAGTGTAGTATTTTTTTGTTGTCATATGTGTTAGGTTGAGTTAATGCTCTTAATAAGTTCATAGCCTTGTAATAGGTGGTTTAAGACAATACAAACTTGATGAACTTACCTATATGAATATGTGAGCTACGCCCAACTCCTTATGAGATCCTGTAGGCTAAGGACTCTGGAGCATTCATAAATATCCAGCTAAAAATGTGGGGCATTTTATAACACAAATTGTTAAAGGCATTATCAAGGTTAATGTCATGCAAGAACACCTTTTTATATGAGAAAGGTTTTAGTGCGCATATATATCTTCACTAACTGCCAAGAAAGGTTCAAGAATTTTTATTTTCACCTAATATTGTTGTATGACATATATGTTTGCACGGGGTATCAATTCAAGTCCACAAGATATTAATACTTACAAAACTGATTATCCGTTGTCCATAAAACTTCTCCTATTACACAAACTACATTTTCTTTTGCATCATGTGAGGGATTGTTAGAATTAATATTATCATTTATTTCAATATTTGTTTGCTTCGAAAGAAAACTAATCTTTTTAAATGTGAGTGTTTTTATTTAAGACTTTTCACTTGTATGACCTTTTGTTTTTTAGACATTTCTCTTTAAGACCTTCTAGATTTCATCTCCCCCTCATCATTATTTGAGACCTATGACCTTCTTACTATCTTGGAGTTACAAATTTTCATTCCTATAAAAGGAGATCGATACCTCTCTTTTTTGATAGACAAACAAAAATTATATTCTCATACTATACACACATACTTTGGGTAATGATCAAAAGGTGTTGTCTATATGTCTCCCTGTACTACACCAATGAGGCGGATGTCGTGTAACGCTGTAGGTTGATTGTCATGAGTTCGTGTGTACATAGTGGGGCAAATTCAACTTTAGCGCAGTGATTAATTTCATGCCACGACTTTTATTCAGATAAATAATCCTAATTTTTATTTGTTATCATCGATTCTTTCGTTATTATTACTTTTATCATTCGATGAAGAATGTTTATGATATTGACCACATGAATAAGAGTTTTAGCTTTATACTTCTTAAGATATAAGGTCGAGATCTCGAACATATTGATTTTTTGAACATTTAAAAAATATTTTATCTTTTTGTTAATTTATAATCTCCGACTTTGGCATTATTTTTCTTTCTCGTATAAATGTTAAGTTTGTATAATCTGTTTAATATTTGGTCTACCATTGTGACTCAATGACCTTTTCTAACAATACTAAGTGATTTTGTTAATTTAACTATTTTGTTGGAAAATTACCACCACTAATAGATGTATGACATATTTTGATCAGTTTTTTAAAAATATTGTTTAAATTTAAAATTAAAGAGTAATGTTTATAACAGTCTTGGCATACTTTCTTCACAATTATAAAATTAATTTTTAAAAATATTGTAAAAAATAAAAAACATATTTCTAATTTTTTATAATATATTAAAATTTTTAAGTTCTATATAAGACTTTATTCAAATTTTACAGACTTTATTCATAACTTATGATTTTTCGAGTTTTAAAAGTATTTTTTTAAGAAAAACAAATAAAATTTGAAGTAGATGGACATCGCTGACTAAGATTCTGATTTTTTAAATCAAGGTTAAATTCGAGCTTTTATGGTTTCATTTATGTGATTAGGATTTTATTAATAAATACGTCGTGTGTATGTTACTACAAGTTGAGCCGAGTTTTTTCTCGGTCACACTTTTTCTCAGTTGAATTAAACATATCTTTTGAATTCTTTACATTTTTAGCACGAATTACTATATTTAGTATTTAAATTTACATTTATTGTTGGAATGCGATATTAGGTAAATTATTTTAATATTTTGCACGCGAAAATTTCAATCTAACGAATCATTGGTTTAATTTTATTTATACAAGAGTGTTGAATTATCGATATTTATACCTTAGATCCGCATGGGCCAAATCTTAAAGTCAGAGATCAAAAATTAAAAAAAATATATTAAACTTCAAAAGCAAATATGAATATTTCAAAAAAAATATGAATACGAGATACCTTATTTTTTCATAAATTGTTAAGTAAATGACAAAAAAGTAGGTTCGATCTAAAAAGTGTTTGTCATAATTATATGAAAGTGTAATTAAATTCATCGTTGAATTTGCTCGTAGTGAAAGTCAAATTATATACCTTTTTCGAAAATCCTTTTAATGATAAACTATGAAAATTAACCGAAATATTTCTTTAGAAAAAAATTATACACAATCATCAGTATATGTTATTATTATTAGAATAAATCAAACTTGACTTAGTTTTCTTCCTTTTTAATAAAAAAGATTAAATATATGTTGTTTTATTTTTCTTCAAAAAATAAAACATATTCAATCTTTTTTTAGAAAATTAAAATATATGTATCAAAAGAATATATTTATAGGATTAAAGTAATATCTCATATATTTATAACAAAAAAAAATAGTATCACAAATATTTTTCTTTTCAGTCGTTTTTTATCAAAATGCACTAGTACACAGGTCTCACTTGGACCCTCACCCTACCACAATACCTATATATACCCCAGCTCACTTCTCTATCTCTCGGAGCTCATTTAATTTCGGATGAAGGACAAATTTAGCCTATTTTTACAGAAAATTGAGAAAAATAACCAATTTCTGAAAAGTTGGTCAACTTTAGCCGATGGGATACCAACTGTGGAGTATCCACTTTATACAAAATACCCAACTGGCAGTGGAGTATCCCATATATGAAATACCCAACTACCAGTGGAGTATCTTATACAAATTGGGATACCCAACTGACAGTGGAGTATTCAATCGGCCAAAATTGGCCACTTTTTTCAGAATGGCTATTTTTGTTAAAATTTTTCAAAAATCGACTATTTTTGACATTTTTTCCTTAATTTCTTTCTGTATCATCAGCTCTTTAATCATTCATTCTTTATTTTAATTGTTTTAAAAATCTCCTTTGTTGTTTGTTTTAATGGCAGCCTCAGACCCTTTTAGTCTTGAAAACCTGCTTTGTACTGAAACTGATAGTCTGTATTTTGATGACCTTGAGGCCATTGATGATCTTAACCATCTTATAGATTCTAATAATCTGGTGGACAATGGATCAGAGCCGTTAATTGGTCTTATTCCAATGCAGAGTGATCAAGTTGTGTGTTCTTTGTTTGACAAAGAAAAAGATTTTCTCCCAGCTAGTGATTATTTAGAAAGATTGGCTAATGAGGAACTTGAATTTGTGATATTAGAAGAAGTTGTTGATTGGATGTATAAGGTTGTCTTTGTGTCTTTCTTGAGTTTTGTTGTTTTTTTAAATTGAGTAAAGGTCATTCTTCGATTTTTGTTAAATTTTTTGGTGTTTGGGAGAAAAAAGTGGTGGATTTTATACCGGTTAAATATCAAAGTGGTCACTCAACTGAACGCCATATATCAGTTTAATCATCAAAGTTAACGGGGTATCAGTTTATACCCCTTTAGTCACCATTGTTGTTTGATAAATGCTTTACATGAATTTATAATCTTTATTGCATTTTTTGCGTATGCCCTTGTGAATGATGCCTAATTAGAAGTGATGCCGATGTGGAATTTCTGATTCGGGTTTTTGTGTTTTTGATTAATAGGCTCATGGGCATTTTTGTTTTGGAGCGCCGACTATTTACTTAGCGATTAATTACTTGAATCGCTATCTTTCTGTTTATAAACATCTAGTAAGTCCATGAAATTAATTAAAGTCGATGCTTTTAGCGTAATTTAGTTTTTCTGTGTGTATTAACATGCTAAATTGCTAATTGTCACTTCTTTATATGCATTGCATAGGTTGAAAAATTTTGGAGTGTTCAATTGGTAGCTGTGGCCTGCTTATTGTTAGCAGCAAAATTGGAAGATATTGGAGTGCCATCTACTGTTGATTTGCAGGCAAGCGAAATTCTTCTAAAGATTATGACATGTATCGTGTGTGCATGTGATGTTTATGCTAGCTGTGGCCTGTGTGACATACTCTGCTTTAATTTAATGATCAAAGCTTGGTCCGAATCTTTGATAGTTATAAGAAGATGTCATTTTTTTTAATTCAGGTGGCAGATCCTAGCTTTATTTTTGAATATCAGTCATTAAAATCGATGGAGCTTAATGTGTTGGCCAGCTTGAAATGGAGGATGCATGCTTGTACTCCGTTTTCGTATATAGATTTCTTCATTAGAAAGCTCAAAAGTGAAGATATGATTCCATCAGAGTCTCTGATGTATGGATCATTGATCTATAAATCATGCCAGTTCATTGTGAACACAATGAAAGGTCTGTTAAAACAATCTGCGATTAATACAAATAATCAAACAAGTGTGTGCGTGAGTAAACGAGATCAAACGGAGGAAGAAAAGATATAAACAGAAGAGAGATCCTCGAGTCCAGTTGAAACTGTCTCCTTAAAGCTATTTCGCCTCTCACCGTATGTGCGAGTCGATAGCCTCCCAGGATAAAACGAGGTAGCGGCGGCGTTACGGATAACGAGCACCTTCAGCGAGCTTGAACGAGCACGAAACTATCACCGAGAGAGAGATTTGTGTTTAGAGGCAAATATGTTTTGGTGTGTCTAACCCTAACACCTTAGAGGTGTTTATATAGGTGTAGATAGACTTGTGCGCTACTCTTTTCCATAATTAAATATCATTAATTATGGAATCGGTGTAATACTTGCAAGCTACTCTATTCCATAAATAATCTGAAACAGAATCAGATCAAGACATACACCATATCAATTAATCTGAAACAAAATCAAATTAATTTATGCCATAATATTTGAGCCAAATTCTAATGGAAAATAATAATTTCCATTATTAAGAGAATATCATCATATCTCACACATCTTTTAGTCATAATGCTCAAAAATATGACTTACCAATATGGGACTTATACCCATATTTTCCAACAATCCCCCACATGGGTGAGATTGGTGATCTTAGTAGCACACACTAGACAGACAGACAGACACGGAGTTTGACTTGGTGATAGTTTCTTCGATCAGATATAGCATACGATAGGTAGAGAATGCTCCTTGAACCTTCGCTCGAGTAAGCATACCGACTTTACTGGTAGACAGTAAACGTGCTTGTCCTTGAACTGTTCGACCGTTTATGTAAACGATGATATACTTATCACTATATCGTTTCTGACTCATTCAGCTCTCATGAGTATGTCCATTTTGGCCATGGAACATCGTCCTGGTTCTGCAGAAGTTTCTAAAGAATTGTGCCTCGCAATTCTCCTTTGAAGCGGCCCCACTTCTCTCCCACATAGGTGATCTTTATCTTATAGAGTAACCCGCGTTTACTCAACTGAATTCCATGCGTTCACTCCTGAGCTCCATGTATTCATCAAAGATCATTAAAAGCTCAAAGCTTAACCTCGTACCTTACGGGTCTCACTGTTTCCTCATCATAGGAACAGGCCAGGGGTTACCCCCACAGTGATTTGGTCATCATGATTTAGTTGTCCCATTGAACCAAGTTCTTGGGATCTCCAGTCAGCAATGGTTGGGTGTCCACCATGATGCCGTTAAGCAATAGGCTTAAGGCCCATCCCTCTCGATGATTTCTCAACCACTTCTTTTGATAACCCTTTGGTTAGTGGATCCGCGATATTATCTTTTGACGGTATATAGTCAATAGTGATAATTCCGGTTGAGATCAATTGTCTAATGGAACTGTGTCGTCGTCGTATATGACGAGACTTTCCATTATACATCGTGCTCTGCGCTCTGCCAATAGCGGATTGACTATCACAATGAATCCCTATCGCAGTTACAGGCTTTGGCCATCTTGGAATATCCTCCAGAAACTGACGTAGATATTCAGCCTCTTCGGCGCATTTATCTAGTGCCACAAACTCAGCTTCCATCGTGGAATGAGTTATCACCGTTTGTTTTGAGGATTTCCATGATATTGCCGCTCCAGCTAATGTAAACACATAGCCGCTCGTAGACTTAAGTGCTTTCTTGCTAGATATCCAATTTGCGTCAGTATATCCTTCTAATACTGCTGGGTATCTGCCATAGTGCAGTCCATAGTCTCGAGTTCCCCTCAAGTACCTTAGTACCCTTATAATCGCTTTCCAGTGATCAGCTCCCGGATTACTCGTAAACCTACTCAACTTGCTAATTGAGTATGCAATGTCTGGTCTTGTACAACTCATGAGGTACATCAGACTACCAATTATCCTCGAGTATTCCAATTGGGAAACAGCTACACCTTTGTTCTTGGATAGGTGCAAAGTCATATCCACAGGTGTCCTAGCTTTCTCAAAGTCATCCTTAAGAAACTTCTCAAGGAACTTGTCAACATAATGTGGTTGACTTAATGCGAGACCCTCTGATGTTCTAGAAATTTGAATTCCCAGAATTACATTTGCTAGTCCCATATCTTTCATGTCGAACCTTGATTTCAACATGTCCTTTGTAGATTTGATAACTTTATCATTGCTTCCAGCAATAAGTACATCATCTACATATAGTGTCATCATGACATAGCCATTGTCATTCTCCTTGACATAGTTGTTCTCGTTATCCTTGTAATAGGCACAGCTATCACATTCATTGATTTTGAAACCATTGGCCAGCACGACCTCATCAAATTTTTCATGCCATTTCATAGGCGCTTGTTTTAAACCATACAATGATTTCACCAATCTACACACTTTCCTTTCTTGTCCTGGGACAACAAACCCTTCAGGTTGTTCCATATAGATTTCTTCATCTATGTCTCCATTTAGGAAAGCTGTTTTCACATCCATTTGATGTACAGTTAGATTACGCATTGCAGCAATAGCAAACATCATCCTTATGGACGTTATTCTCGTTACAGGAGAATATGTATCAAAGTAATCAAGGCCTTTTTGTTGCTTGTATCCTTTAATTACAAGTCTGGCCTTATACTTATCAATAGTGCCATCAGTTTTCAACTTCTTCTTGAAAACCCACTTGCTACTTAATGGTTTGCAACCAGTTGGCAAGTCCACTAATTCCCAAGTATGATTTTGCATAATTGAATCAACTTCATTCTTGATGGCCTCTTTCCACATAGGCCCATCAGGTGAGGTAACCGCCTCCTTATAAGTTTTTGGGTCACCTTCTTCGAGCAAATAGGTCATAAAATCAGACCCATAGGATTTCTCCGTTCGTTGTCTTTTGCTCCTTCTCACTACCCCCACATTTTCGTCTTCACTTTCGTCACTCCCATTATCGTCATCTACAGACTCATGAGATCGTTTAGACGTCGTAGGTTGTTGGTTTCCTGGATTACAGGGAAACATCGTCTCAAAAAATGAGGCATTCCTTGATTCCATAATGGTATTCTTTTGAATATCAGGAATCTTGGATTCATGAACAAGAAACCGATATGCAGTGCTGTGTGGAGGATATCCAATGAAGACACAATCCACAGTCTTAGGACCTATCTTCACCTTCTTCGGTGTAGGGATCAGTACCTTTGCAAGGCACCCCCACACTTTCAGGTGTTGATAACTTGGTTTCTTTTTCTTCCACATTTCATAAGGACTTACATCCTTATTCTTGCGCATCGTAATATTTAAAATATTATTTGCGCTTAAGATGGCTTCTCCCCACATCGATTGTGGGAGCCCAGAGCTTAACAACATCGCATTCATCATCTCTTTCAGAGTGCGATTCTTCCTTTCAGCCACACCATTTGACTGAGGGGAGTATGGTGCAGTGACCTCATGGATTATACCATGTTGTGAACAGAATTCCCCAAACGGTTCAACATATTCACCTCCACGATCACTTCGTATCGTTTTAATTTTCTCAGTTTGTTGTGTCTCAACTTCTTCCTTATAGATTTTAAATTTATCTATAGCTTCGTCTTTGCTTTTCAACAAATATACATAGCAGTATTTTGTACAATCATCAATGAATGTAATAAAATACTTGTTTCCTCCTCTTGTTGGAGCGAATTTTAAATCACATATGTCGCTATGTATTAGGTCTAGCACTTTGGTGTTCCTTTCCATACGTTTAAATGATGATCTCGTTAATTTTGCCTCAACACAAGTCTCACACTTATGTTTTGAATCGATAGTAAGTTTAGGTATGTATTCTTTTGCACTTAAACGTCGTAAAGTGTCATAATTTACATGTCCTAATCTAGCATGCCATAAATTAGGAGACTCAAGCAAGTAAGCAGAAGAATTCTTCATTTCATTATCGTCCTTAACGGACATTACATTGAGCTTAAAAAGCCCATCAGTTAAATAACCCTTGCCTACAAACATACCACTCTTAGACAAAATAACTTTATCTGACTCTATTACAATGCGAAAGCCATGCTTATTCAACAGAGAACCAGACACAAGGTTCTTGCGAATATCAGGCACATAAAGTACATTCTTCAAAGTCAGATTCTTCCCAGAGGTCATCTTCAGGATCACCGTGCCTTCACCCTCAATGGTAGAAGTTGCTGAATTCCCCATGTAGAGCTTCTCACCAGCATCGGAAGCTTTGAGGCTAGAGAAAACCGCCTTGTCTGAGCAAACATGCCTAGTAGCACCAGTATCAATCCACCATTCACGTGGATTAGAACCGACCAGGTTCACTTCAGAGACCGTAGCACAGAGGTCTATGTCACCCATCTCCTTGGAGATATTCTCTACCATGTTTGCTTCTTTCTTCGTGTTGGGCTTCTTGGGCTTCTTGCAGTCAGAAGACCTATGACCAACTTTATCACAGTTGTAGCACTTCCCTTGAAATTTCGACTTCGAAATCCCTCCCTTGGGTGCCAGCTTTGCCCCTTTACCAGAATTAGCCTTCTTGGGCTTGGAGCTTTGAGCATGCTCCACCATGTTTGCCTTCTCAGTGGCAACATTAACTTTCTTCTCGGACCCTCTGTTGTCTTCTTCAATACGAAGTCTAACAATAAGATCCTCCATAGACATCTCCTTTCTCTTGTGCTTAAGGTAGTTCTTGAAATCTTTCCATCCAGGTGGAAGCTTTTCAATAACAGCAGCAACTTGGAAAGACTCACTTATGACCATTCCCTCAGCATGAATGTCATGAATGATCACCTGCAGTTCCTGCACCTGACTGACCACAGTCTTAGAGTCTGCCATCTTATAATCAAGAAAGCGGCCAACAATCCACTTCTTTGCCCCAGCGTCCTCGATTTTATACTTATGGTCAAGTGACTCCCATAAGACCTTAGCTGTTGGCTTCGCGCTGTATACGTTATACAACGAGTCAGACAAACAATTTAACACATAGTTCCGACAGATGTAGTCGGAGTGCTTCCAAGCATCAGCAGCATACACAGTCTGCATGTTACTCTCAGCAGTGAGCAACGGTGGTTCTTCCTTAAGGAAGCGATCCATATGCAACGTGGTCAGATAAAAGTGCATCTTTTGTTGCCAACGTTTGAAGTTCGTTCCGTTGAACTTCTCAGGTTTTTCAGCATGTGCAGCAGGCACAGTTGGCATAACAGGTGCAGCAGGCACCACGGGTGGAACAGATGGTACGTGCGTCTGTACTACAGGTGTATGCACACCAGTAGGCACCGCAGGTATGATCGGAGGAGTGAATCCTGCCGATATCTGTCCAAGAGGAACACTAAACTGTCCAATGACAGTGTGTCCCACAGGCACATGTTCCGAAGGCACATGTCCAACAGGCGTTTGACCCCCATCAGACCGTACGATCCGTGCGTTAGGGTTAATCGGCTGCTGGTGAACCCCATCAGATCCAGTGATCTGTGCGTTGGGATCAGCCGTCATGTTCATCGAATCGTTCACAGTTTGGTTCTCCATCGATCTGTTACTCAACAAAACAAGCAGATACAGATGTATCAGTCACAGATGTATATAAAAAAAATAGCTTTAAGATTGTTAAAACAATCTGCGATTAATACAAATAATCAAACAAGTGTGTGCGTGAGTAAACGAGATCAAACGGAGGAAGAAAAGATATAAACAGAAGAGAGATCCTCGAGTCCAGTTGAAACTGTCTCCTTAAAGCTATTTCGCCTCTCACCGTATGTGCGAGTCGATAGCCTCCCAGGATAAAACGAGGTAGCGGCGGCGTTACGGATAACGAGCACCTTCAGCGAGCTTGAACGAGCATGAAACTATCACCGAGAGAGAGATTTGTGTTTAGAGGCAAATATGTTTTGGTGTGTCTAACCCTAACGCCTTAGAGGTGTTTATATAGGTGTAGATAGACTTGTGCGCTACTCTTTTCCATAATTAAATATCATTAATTATGGAATCGGTGTAATACTTGCAAGCTACTCTATTCCATAAATAATCTGAAACAGAATCAGATCAAGACATACACCATATCAATTAATCTGAAACAAAATCAAATTAATTTATGCCATAATATTTGAGCCAAATTCTAATGGAAAATAATAATTTCCATTATTAAGAGAATATCATCATATCTCACACATCTTTTAGTCATAATGCTCAAAAATATGACTTACCAATATGGGACTTATACCCATATTTTCCAACAAGGTCTCACAGTTAAAATATTAAAATAAAGTTTCTTAACTGATTTTGGTACTATGATGTTCCAAGTGTTTGATACAGATTTTGGTGGAATAAAATGCAGGTGTTGATTTCCTAGAATTTAGGCCCTCGGAAATCTCAGCTGCTGTTGCAATCTGTGTTACGAGAGAAACACAGGAATCAGAGATTGACTAGGCAATATCTGGTGTCATGCATTTTGAGAAGGTAAACAATTGCGGTGTCCACTGTAATAAAAGACAGGACAAACCTTCTTGTATTTTTCTTAAACATATGATTTGTTGGACTTTGCAGGATAGGCTGCTGAAGTGTGTTCAAATGATTGAAGATTTGACAGAGATAGCAGCCAGTACTGATCTACCTGATGGTACTGTATCAGTAGCAGCTCGAGCAGGGTCCGGGAGTCCTGTTGGGGTGTTGGATGCAGCATTCTTGAGCTATAGAATTTACGGGAGAACAGTTGTTTCAGATCCTAGTTCATCAAACGCTGCTAATCAAGATCCGAAAAGGAGAAGGCTTGATTGATCATTTCAAGAGATCAAGTCATTTAATATGGACCTCTGATGCATTACTCAAGTCCCAACAGCTTCGATTGAATCGTGGTTTTGGTGTGGCTGGCTTCATGCAAGTGCCCGCATAGAAATATATAAACACAGATGACAGAATAGGAGTTACATGTTAGGATATGAATAGGATTGTTAGTTATTCTTTTTATTTCTTAGTTGTGATTCAGACAATTGTTTTAATGTTTTACCGAAGCATTTTGCTATAAACTGTGTGGTCTTTTGAATATTACTTCTATTTCTTAGTTAAAGGTTTTTTTGCATAAATTAACATATATATATATATATATACTATATATACATATATATGTGTGTGTCTATATATATATATATGAAAGTCTTGAATTTAATTTTTTTGTGTAAATATAAGAATATATATATGTATATATATTATATATACATATATGTGTGTGTCTATATATATATATATATATGAAAGTCCTGAATTTAATTTTTTTATTGAGATATTACTAGATATTGAGTTCGAGTTAGAATGGAGCCGAGTTCTCAAATTCGAGTCGAGTTCTAGTCACACTTGGTATGCACTCATTGTGACTCATTTTAACTAAATAAATGTGAATGTATAGACCGACTTGTATAGAAGTTCGAGTCAAGTTGAGTTCAGTTAAAAGAGTCCGAGTTCAAGGTGCTCGCAAATTCGAGTTAGAGGTGCTTGCGAGCAGCATTGCCGGACACGAATTACAGTCTATAGCCCCAATTTGAAGCCCTTTAGCGGTCATGTGTGTATAATTGAATACTTTGTGTGAGTTGGTAGGTAGTCAGCCGTATCCAATTTTATGTTTTGACAATTTATGCTGTCAAAAAAATTGATCAGTCAATTAGAAAGCTAAATAAACTCATGCAATCTTTATAGTTTGTTCAACAACCTGTCATCAAATCAATATTTTCCCTTTTATAAACCAACTGAAGTGCAAAGTTCATCATAACTTCCTCTAAAATATAAGTCTCTCCATAAAGTCTAGGAACAAGGCATCTCTTGCAGAATAGTCCCTCCGCTACCTTTCCCCCAATGATTACAATCTCGTCCCCACCCAATACTGCATTACCTCCGTTACCAGCCATGCCTACGCTACCCAAGGTCGCATTTCCACCTCTTCCCGCTGTTTCGATGCCTACGATCCCAACTTTGCCAAGCGCACAGGTTCCATCTATGCCAATCCCCACGATGCCGACCCTCCCAAAACTAACACTACCTCATCTTCCTTCCATCCCTACTTCTAAACCAACTACTATGCCCGCAATTCCTTCAATTCCTTTCTTCTCACCACCACCATCCAATTAACTAGGCTTCACCTGAGAAGATTTTATTGATCTTTTTTCCTCAGGAAATATGTACTACATATATTATCATTTTGTTTGAATTTCTTGTATCACTCTATCTCATATGTGAAGTTTGGAATTTGTATTATAGATTCATTAAAATTTATTTACGATAAATGTTTACATTCTTATATGCACATACATAATGTTTTTATCTTTACTCCAAGATTAGCATGCATAAACATCCCTAAATGTTGGAACCATGGGAACATTGAGTTCACACTACAAGAGGAAGGGGTTTTGCGATAGAATAAATACAAAGAATCTGTCGCAATTGACCGACTTTGTGACGGAAAAAAACTGTCATAAATACATGTGTCATAAGTTCTTATTCTGTCGTACTATCTTATTCAGTCGCAAGTTATTTGTGGGTCTTATACTAAATAAAAACAATCATTAAAAAAAGAAAAAAACACAAAGTGCGACGAAATCAGTCATAATTGTTTTTAAATTTGTGGCGTAATTCGTCATAACTATTCCCAGAATTACGACATTATCCATCGCATAATTTTTAGAATTGTGACACAATCGGTCATAAAATTGCACAGAAATTATGACGAAATCCGTCATATAGTCCCCTTTTTTGTGACAGGTACCAACATAAATATGCCCAGTAAGTACGCTCATATGCCTACGGTAGCGACGAAATCCGACCTAAAATTCTCAAATAAGCTCAGTACTACGACGGAATTCATCGTTTTAATCACATGTTGTGAAAGATTCTGTGGCTAGTTTATAGTATACCTATGTTTTTACCATTGTCCTCAAATATATGTCACACTTAAGGCATATGTCACAGAGTTATAGCAAATGAAAGCATAATTCTGCCTAAACCCATTAGTCAGCTAATATCCAAAAGAAGGCATAAGTCGCCCCCAAGCTGCAAAAGTTAGCCACTAAACTAATATATTCGAAGTTAACATAAACCAGCCCTATAACTGGAACCCAACTGGTATGTCAATCTCCAAACTGATCCAAATCCCATTAGAGTTACCACTTCGACTACGACTTTGACGTGGAGAACGTGATTGATTTCCATTATCATCTTCATCAGAATGATACTCAGTCTCAAGAGCGATCCTCTTACCCTGCAATATTAAAAAAAGTTATATAAATTTGATTTCCTCAAACCCCCAACAGAATTAGACATAAAGTAAACTTTACACTAAGGATGACCAGGATGTGAAATGATAAATGATAAAGTGAAAGACTGTTACGAAGTTACCAACTATATTGTTCTGATAGTAGTTAGGATATAAAATAAAAAAGTTGCATGAATATATATACAAAATTCCACATGTGTCTAATATTTGTAATTAACTTATCTCGCACTAAAATTTATAACAGACCAACTTAATTAAGAATAAGAACTAGAGTATAGTAGATTTCGATCACAATACACCTAACTGAAATATTAACTTGAGGCATTCTATATAAATATTATAGAGTAATTGATGTTCTAAATACGGTCTGAACCATACTTGAGCCTGCTAGACTTGCCCATAAATAACAAGATGGCAGAAAGGGTGAAAGTGATTAGTAGCTACAACCTATAGACTGTCCAGGGTCCACGAATATGACCTGGCCAGTTTTGGTGCTATTTTATATAATTTATCTCCTTTGACAAATTTCAGTTTACTAACATATTATGTCGTACCTCAGTAAACCAAAATATTTAAATATAAGTCACTAGTATAGCTTGACAACTAAAATTGGTGACTCTTACCCCATAATTACCGATTTTTATTTATCTCTCAATTTGGTGCATCTCGTCTTACCCAAGTTACTAATTTCTAGATAACTTAAAATAGTGACTCTCATTTAATTGTCTTTTTTTTTGCTTTTTCTGAATAATATTAGAACAATAAACAAAATATAATGTTTACGAAATGATTGGACCACAATATACCTTTTGGCAGTTTCTAGTAGCAGGGTTACTTTTCTGGACATCGTTTAACACTGACACCATCGCCTGCACAAGTTCCCTCATAATTGTCGATTGGGTGGTCCGATGGGAGGTCACTTAATCTCGCCACCACAGATTGTGTCAAAATATTGACTTGCTCTGGTGCGAGGTCAAATTAATCAGAATGTGTACGTGCAAATGCTACAATGCGGTCCACTTCTTGCATGACAAGATTGTCTGCCATGTGCTCAACAAAAAATCTTCCAGTGGAAGCACCTGACTCATCATCAACATATCGTCGACGACTCCTTTTACCAGATTCAGGAGAAAGAGCTACACGGGCACACACAAACAAATACATATATATAAGTAGATTAGAAAAAAATGACATAATGAACGATATAAATAGAATGATAAGAATACAAATGCAGTGCATATTATATAATTAATAAACATACGTATAAGTTTGGAAGCACTCGTGCGTGGAATATCGATGATGGCATTTTTTCGAACACCCACAACTTCTACTCATGTATCAATTGGTGCTTCCAAAGGATTCTCGTTGTGCTCTCCACACTTTACTAGATAGTGTTCCTAGATGCATGTGTAAAAAATTACAAACAATAAAAATGTAAAGTCAAATTAAACTGGAAATAAAAAAGGCATTATCTGTAAACAAAATTTCTAAAATGGAAAAAAAATAAAACCATAAAAAAAGAGTTCAGATTAATGCTAAATAAAAAAACAAGGAACATATGATTTTATAAAGTATAAAGGTTGAATTTTTAACCTGCCAAATACCAAATATTACCCATGTGTACATATACAATTTTATAGACAAATACGTTTTTAAAATAAACTGTCAGAACGAGGTTCAAAACTAAAAATATAAGAAACCGAAGCACGGAACAATATAAAAATATACCACTAATAAACGAACAACCTCCGATGTGAATTCCTTATTCTCCTTATCCTTGGTGTGCAAGTGAACAAAGAGGTCAATTAATTTTGGTTCCATGCAAGTTTTTTCTTCTATATCCTATCGAGTACAAATTCAAGATGAAAGCATATACAAAATAAATTCACTGTTGATATCTTAATGTCATATTAAATTAACAAGTTTAAATGTAAGTTGTCATACCCAACCACATTTCAGTTTCTGTATATTAAATTAATCAGTTGATATATGTTTGCACGGGGTATCAATTCAAGTCCACAAGACATTAATACTTACAAAACTGATTATCCGTTGTCCATAAAACTTCTCCTATTACACAAGCTACATTTTCTTTTGCCTCATGTGAGGGATTGTTAGAATTATTATTATCATTTATTTCAATATTTGTTTGCTTCGAAAGAAAACTAATCTTTTTAAATGTGAGTCTTTTTATTTAAGACTTTTCACTTATATGACCTTTTGTTTTTTAGACATTTCTCTTTAAGACCTTCTAGATTTCATCTCCCCCTCATTATTATTTGTGACCTATGACCTTCTTACTATCTTGGAGTTATAAATTTTCATTCCTATAAAAGGAGATCGATACCTCTCTTTTTTGATAGACAAACAAAAATTGTATTCTCATACTATATACACATACTTTGGGTAATGATCAAAAGGTGTTGTCTATCTGTCTCCCTGTACTACACCAATGGGCGGATGTCGTGTAACGCTGTAGGTTGATTGTCATGAGTTCGTGTACATAGTGGGGCAAATTCAACTTTAGCGCAGTGATTAATTTCACGCCACGACTTTTATTCATAAATAATCCTAATTTTTATTTGTTATCATCGATTCTTTCGTTATTATTACTTTTATCATTCGATGAAGAATGTTTATGATATTGACCACATGAATAAGAGTTTTAGCTTTATACTTCTTAATATATAAGGTCGAGATCTCGAACATATTGATTTTTTGAACATTTAAAAAATATTTTATCTATTTGTTAATTTATAAACTCCGACTTAGGCATTATTATTTTTTCTCGTATAAATGTTAAGTTAGTATAATTTGTTTAATATTTGGTCTACCGTTGTGACTCAATAACCTTTTCTAACATTCTAAAGTTGAACTTGTGTTTGTTAAACGGATTTATACCAATATATCGAGATTGAGTTGCAATGAATATTATTTTGTTAAGACGATTTATATGATATCAATAATATGATAGTTTAAATAATATGCTTGTTTGATAATATGCCCGAGAAGGGTGGGACATCTTGCTAGAATTAAGCTCTTAACTTAAGTGTGTAGTTTTTGACTTCTATTTATTTATATGTCATCTTTTTACGATACACTTGCAATATATATTGTAAAGTTATATGTGATTTTTTGGTATATTCAGACATACTTGATTAAATATTTGAGGCGTAGTATTGAAAATTTCGTGGCTCTATTTTTTAAGGAGTAGTAGTGAACAAAAACTGTTAATGATGTATATAATAGTATATTAGTCTTGTATTTGTTCACAATATTGTGATGTATTGCATAAACTTCATGCTTATTTGATTTTTAAATGAGAATATATTTGCTAGACAGTTACATGAGTAATATATCTTGTAAATAATAATAAAAATGTTAAAAATATATATATCTTTTTTGTGGTAAGATAATAAGAGAATGAGATTTTTAATCAAAATTTATTTTTTTTAGAGTTTATAATTTTGATGCCCAGTTAATTCACTGTGGGGGTTAAAAAATATGTCAATATTAGTTAATTGAGCAATCATTTTCGTGTCTCATGTAATAGTCATTTGCGTTAGATGGACGATTGAGATGCTTGAACATGAATTTTTTTTAAATAATAAATACATGAAAGACTAGTGTATTCTTGAGGGAGTAATGTAAGGAACATTATACATGATTGGTTTCTCATCACTCTAATTATGTAGAAAAATCAAATGAATTTGTACTACTTGTCATTATTGCAGCAAGTATCTCATGTGTGGTGTGTGACCTAAATTTTACTAAATAAATATAAAGGCATTTTTTTATAAATTTTATCATGTCAAATTTATTGTGTTTTCATGAATTAATGTGACATAAAATTGATGGTTGATATATATCAGGATGAATACTTTGATATTAAAAAGCTACCACATAATGAGGTTACGTGTTTTATAACTCTCCGATTAGTTTGAAAGTTTTTTCCTTCTGTAAAGTAAGTTGCTACTTGAGAATGAGAAGAATAGTTCGTTAATATTTATATTTTTCACTTTGTAGATGCATCTACAATATAATAACTTTGTTAATCAGAATGACCGAGTTACATGCATATTGTTGGAGAGAAATTATATTTATAATTGATCGCAAGCACTAAGAATATACTTGAAGAAAAGAGTTAGGCCATGTGAATTGAGGTTGATAATAGTCTATGTTTATTAGAAAGAGAATATAGACACCTAAGACATGCCATAGTGTGTAAATTTGATCAGTAGTAATGTGATATCACTCGAGTATGTAAAGTTAAAGGGGAATATTGCAGATCCTCTTTACAAAGGTCTTTATCAAATATTGTTGCCAGAGTTGGCATAAAACACGTTTAAACCCTATCGTGGAGTAAATTGTGTTAAATCACAAAAGTGCTCATTATGACTTTGGATGGTGCTAAGAGTTAGCACAATTGGAATGGTTTTAAAGCCTATGTAGAGTGAATTATGATGGATACCCATCTTAGAAATTTCAATGGGTCAAACTAAATCATAAAAGAACTCATGTTTTACTACCACCATTCCAATTTAATGAAAAATTGTAGTATTTTTTTGTTGTCATATGTGTTAGGTTGAGTTAATGCTCTTAATAAGTTCATAGCCTTGTAATAGGTGGTTTAAGACAATACAAACTTGATGAACTTACCTATATGAATATGTGAGCTACGCCCAACTCCCTATGAGATCGTGTAGGCTAAGGACTCTGGAGCATTCATAAATATCCACATAAAAATGTAGGGCATCTTATAACACAAATTGTTAAAGGCATTATCAAGGTTAATGTCATGCAAGAACACCTTTTGATATGAGAAAGGTTTTAGTGCGCATATATATCTTCACTTACTGCCAAGAAAGGTTCAAGAATTTTTATTTTCACCTAATATGGTTGTATGACATATATGTTTGCACGGGGTATCAATTCAAGTCCACAAGACATTAATACTTACAAAACTGATTATCCGTTGTCCATAAAACTTCTCCTATTACACAAGCTACATTTTCTTTTGCATCATGTGAGGGATTGTTAGAATTATTATTATCATTTATTTCAATATTTGTTTGCTTCGAAAGAAAACTAATCTTTTTAAATGTGAGTCTTTTTATTTAAGACTTTTCACTTGTATGACCTTTTGTTTTTTAGACATTTCTCTTTAAGACCTTCTAGATTTCATCTCCCCCTCATCATTATTTGTGACCTATGACCTTCTTACTATCTTGGAGTTATAAATTTTCATTCCTATAAAAGGAGATCGATACCTCTCTTTTTTGATAGACAAACAAAAATTGTATTCTCATACTATATACACATACTTTGGGTAATGATCAAAAGGTGTTGTCTATCTGTCTCCCTGTACTACACCAATGGGCGGATGTCGTGTAACGCTGTAGGTTGATTGTCATGAGTTCGTGTGTACATAGTGGGGCAAATTCAACTTTAGCGCAGTGATTAATTTCACGCCACGACTTTTATTCATAAATAATCCTAATTTTTATTTGTTATCATCGATTCTTTCGTTATTATTACTTTTATCATTCGATGAAGAATGTTTATGATATTGACCGCATGAATAAGAGTTTTAGCTTTATACTTCTTAAGATATAAGGTCGAGATCTCGAACATATTGATTTTTTGAACATTTAAAAAATATTTTATCTTTTTATTAATTTATAATCTCCGACTTTGGCATTATTTTTCTTTCTCGTATAAATGTTAAGTTAGTATAATCTGTTTAATATTTGGTCTACCATTGTGACTCAATAACCTTTTCTAACAATAATAAGTGATTTTGTTAATTTAACTATTTTGTTGGAAAATTACCACCACTAATAGATGTATGACATATTTTGATCAGTTTTTTAAAAATATTGTTTAAATTTAAAATTAAAGAGTAATGTTTATAACAGTCTTGGCATACTTTCTTCACAATTATAAAATTAATTTTTAAAACTATTGTAAAAAATAAAAAACATATTTCTAATTTTTTATAATATATTAAAACTGTTAAGTTCTATATAAGACTTTATTCAAATTTTACAGACTTTATTCATAACTTATGATTTTCCGAGTTTTGAAAGTATCTTTTTTAAGAAAAACAAATAAAATTTGAAGTAGATGGACATCGCTGACTAAGATTCTGATTTTTTTAAATCAAGGTTAAATTCGAGCTTTTATGGTTTCATTTATGTGATTAGGATTTTATTAATAAATACGTCGTGTCTATGTTACTACAAGTTGAGCCGAATTTTTTCTCGGTCACACTTTTTCTCAGTTGAATTAAACATATCTTTTGAATTCTTTACATTTTTAGCACGAATTACTATATTTAGTATTTAAAATTACATTTATTGTTGGAATGCGATATTAGGTAAATTATTTTAGGTAAATTATTTTAATATTTTGCACGCGAAAATTTCAAACTAACGAATAATTGGTTTAATTTTATTTATACAAGAGTGTTGAATTATCGATATTTATACCCTAGATCCGCATGGGCCAAATCTTAAAGTGAGAGATCAAAAATTAAAAAAAAATATTAAACTTCAAAAAGCAAATATGAATATTTCAAAAAAAATATGAATACGAGATACGTTATTTTTTCATTAATTGTTAAGTAAATGACAAAAAAGTAGGTTCGATCTAAAAAGTGTTTGTCATAATTATATGAAAATGTAATTAAATTCATCGTTGAATTTGCTCGTAGTGAAAGTCAAATTATATACCTTTTTCGAAAATCTTTTTACTGATGAAAATTAACAGAAATATTTCTTTAGGAAAAAATTATACACAATCATCAGTATATGTTATTATTATTGGTATAAATTAAACTTGACTTAATTTTCTTCCTTTTTAATAAAAAAGATTAAATATATGTTGTTTTATTTTTCTTCAAAAAATAAAACATATTCAATCTTTTTTTAGAAAATTAAAATATATGTATCAAAAGAATATATTTATAGGATTAAAGTAATATCTCATATATTTATAACAAAAAAAAATAGTATCACAGATATTTTTCTTTTCAGCCGTTTTTTATCAAAATGCACTAGTACACAGGTCTCACTTGGACCCTCACCCTACCACAATACCTATATATACCCCAGCTCACTTCTCTATCTCTAGGAGTTCATTTAATTTCTTTCTGTATCATCAGCTCTTTAATCATTCATTCTTTATTTTAATTGTTTTAAAAATCTCCTTTGTTGTTTGTTTTAATGGCAGCCTCAGACCCTTTTAGTCTTGAAAACCTGCTTTGTACTGATAGTCTGCATTTTGATGACCTTGAGGCCATTGATGATCTTAACCATCTTATAGATTCTAATAATCTCGTGGACAATGGATCAGAGCCGTTAATTGGTCTTATTCCAATGCAGAGTGATCAAGTTGTGTGTTCTTTGTTTGACAAAGAAAAAGATTTTCTCCCAGCTAGTGATTATTTAGAAAGATTGGCTAATGAGGAACTTGAATTTGTGATATTAGAAGAAGCTGTTGATTGGATGTATAAGGTTGTCTTTGTGTCTTTCTTGAGTTTTGTTGTTTTTTTAAATTGAGTAAAGGACATTCTTCGATTTTTGTTAAATTTTTTGGTGTTTGGGAGAAAAAAGTGGTGGATTTTATACCGGTTAAATATCAAAGTGGTCACTCAACTGAACGCCATATATCAGTTTAATCATCAAAGTTAACGGGGTATCAGTTTATACCCCTTTAGTCACCATTGTTGTTTGATAAATGCTTTACATGAATTTATAATCTTTATTGCATTTTTTGCGTATGCCCTTGTGAATGATGCCTAATTAGAAGTGATGCCGATTTGGAATTTCTGATTCGGGTTTTTGTGTTTTTGATTAATAGGCTCATGGGCATTTTTGTTTTGGAGCGCCGACTATTTACTTAGCGATTAATTACTTGAATCGCTATCTTTCTGTTTATGAACATCTAGTAAGTCCATGAAATTAATTAAAGTCGATGCTTTTAGCGTAATTTAGTTTTTCTGTGTGTATTAACATGCTAAATTGCTAATTGTCTCTTCTTTATATGCATTGCATAGGTTGAAAAATTTTGGAGTGTTCAATTGGTAGCTGTGGCCTGCTTATTGTTAGCAGCAAAATTGGAAGATGTTGGAGTGCCATCTACTGTTGATTTGCAGGCAAGCGAAATTCTTCTAAAAATTATGACATGCCTGTATCGTGTGTGCATGTGATGTTTATGCTAGCTGTGGCCTGTGTGACATACTCTGCTTTAATTTAATGATCAAAGCTTGGTCCGAATCTTTGATAGTTATAAGAAGATGTCATTTTTTTTAATTCAGGTGGCAGATCCTAGCTTTATTTTTGAATATCAGTCATTAAAATCGATGGAGCTTAATGTGTTGGCCAGCTTGAAATGGAGGATGTATGCTTGTACTCCGTTTTCGTATATAGATTTCTTCATTAGAAAGCTCAAAAGTGAAGATATGATTCCATCAGAGTCTCTGATGTATGGATCATTGATCTATAAATCATGCCAGTTCATAGTGAACACAATTGAAGGTCTCACAGTTAAAATATTAAAATAAAGTTTCTTAACTGATTTTGGTACTATGATGTTCCAAGTGTTTGATACAGATTTTGGTGGAATAAAATGCAGGTGTTGATTTCCTAGAATTTAGGCCCTCGGAAATCTCAGCTGCTGTTGCAATCTGTGTTACGAGAGAAACACAGGAATCAGAGATTGACAAGGCAATATCTGGTGTCATGCATTTTGAGAAGGTAAACAATTGCGGTGTCCACTGTAATAAAAGACAGGACAAACCTTCTTGTATTTTTCTTAAACATATGATTTGTTGGACTTTGCAGGATAGGCTGCTGAAGTGTGTTCAAATGATTGAAGATTTGACAGAGATAGCAGCGAGTACTGATCTACCTGATGGTACTGTATCAGTAGCAGCTCGAGCAGGGTCCGGGAGTCCTGTTGGGGTGTTGGATGCAGCATTCTTGAGCTATAGAATCTACGGGAGAACAGTTGTTTCAGATCCTAGTTCATCAAATGCTGCTAATCAAGATCCGAAAAGGAGAAGGCTTGATTGATCATTTCAAGAGATCAAGTCATTTAATATGGACCTCTGATGCATTACTCAAGTCCCAACAGTTTCGATTGAATCGTGGTTTTGGTGTGGCTGGCTTCATGCAAGTGCCCGCATAGAAATATATAAACACAGATGACAGAATAGGAGTTACATGTTAGGAAATGAATAGGATTGTTAGTTATTCTTTTTATTTCTTAGTTGTAATTCAGACAATTGTTTTAATGTTTTACGGAAGCATTTTGCTATAAACTGCGTGGTCTTTTGAATATTACTTCTATTTGATCTATAAGATACTGGAAGTTATATTTAGTTTTTAAGATACTAAAAGTTATGAAAAAAATTATTTCATATAGATTGTGTTATTCAAACGCATATTTTGGAATATATATCAAAATTTAAAATAATTAACCCTTTTGAAGCTTACATTGTTGTGTTAGATCAAAAAATTCTTTCTTGACCTAACATAAAAGAAAATATTGGAATCCGAATCTAGATATCATTAATATTTTTAGATAATATTATAATTCGTTTTCTAAATAAATATTTATATTTATTATTAAATTTACTTATATTTATTGAATAAAGAGCAGATATTAGTATTTCAAATTTTTTGAAATTAAATTAAATAATTAATTTACTTATGCACTCCTCTTCCGAAAAATTCACTTCAACGTATTTTTTGAAGTATAAATTTTTTATCTTAAAATTTAAATTTATATTAATAGTCCTTGAAATAGAAAAACAATTAAAACATATTAATATAATTTTTTCATAACAAAAATATTTTAAACAATTAAACTAAATACCATCATTTTAAATTTTATACATATATATATATATATTATCATATATGTTCAATTTTGTATTGAGATATTACTAGACATTGATATTTGTATTCTATTTTTTAAAATACATATGAATATTATTCAAAAATGAGAATAGAAATATTAAACAGATATTAAATATTTCATTGCACAGAAATGCACAAAAAATTCTATTAATTTCTTTCGAAAGTTATTGAAACGAGTATTTTTGAAAATTGAACTTGTATAGGCCAGCTTTCTCAAAATATGAGCCCACGCGTGGCCTGAAACATATTTCTTCCATTATATATATATATATATATATATATATCCCTCTCATTTGTTTTTTTTTTTTGACCAAAATGCAGAAGTTTTATTTCTCAACTGAATCAAGCACAATACAATCTTTAACTATGACCGGAATAGAGCTTCCGTCAAATATACGATCAGGATACATATGTGACAATCGAGCAAGCTCGTGTGCCGACCTATTCGCAGACCGTTTAATGAAATACAACTCCATGTTGTTTAACCCTTTGATTATCCTCCTGCAATCCTCAATAGTGCGTCCAAACCTTGAGCGCATGTGGACTGAACTTCGAATGCTCTGGATCGCCACTAGGCAGTCAGATTCCACTACAGTCTTGTCCCATTTCATTTCTTTTATCCAGCTCAAAACTTCTTTGATTGCTACAGCTTCTGCCATACTGGGTTGCAAAAGCTCCTGCAGAAGTTTTGTTTTCGCGCTCACAAGACCACCTGTATAGTCTCTGGCCACCATTCCCATCCCTGTGGCATGTCTGTCATTGAATGTGGCTGCATCTACTGAAATCTTCACTGTGTACTGTTGAGGTTTTACCCAAATTTCTGCCCCATCCCCAGGCATCGACGGTTGGAGAGGGACCTTATAGAATCTATTTTGGGCTATCTTCCATTGTGAGAGATATTCTAAAGTAGCTGCAACTACACGCTCTGGCCTCGAAACTTTTTTGTTCCACACCACATCATTTCTATACCGCCATAAAGACCAGCAGAGCATAATCATCTTGACTTTGTTTTCCTTTGATTCATGTAGTAAACACTGCTCAAACCAATTCGCAAATTCCCAAGTCGAGTCCCACACTGGTGAAACCTGCAAAACCTCCCAGCAACTAGCTGCAAAAGGGCAGTGGAGAAAAATATGAGCTGTATTTTCAACACCAGACTTACAAATTTCACACAAAGAGTCAACTTGAACTCTTTTTTGGATAAGCTGCATTTTAGTAGGTAAACAATGAGTCAAGGCTCGCCATAGCACACTTAGAGCCTTCTTGGGAGCTTTAATTTTCCAGAGAGCTTTCCAAGAGCTATCATCATCATGAACTGTCCATGCTCCTTTTTGAACCTGCAATAAGTTATATGCACTTTTCACCGTGTACTGACCAGTGATATCCCAATCCCATTGTAGCATATCAGAATCCAACTCTTCTTCAATGATAGTTGCTTGTATACTTTCCTGATCCCTATTATTGAAGATATCTGCAATCACTTCCCAATCCCAATTCCTTGTTCCTGTGCACATTAAGGAGCTGACTTTTTGATTGACAATTGATGGAGATACTGTCATGACAAATGCATTCTCCTTGTTTCCCAACCATGGCTGGCCAATAATATTAATATCATTTCCTGTACCAACTCTCCAGCTTGAACCAGTTAAGATGACATTCTTTGCTTCTAACAGACTTCTCCAAATGAAGCTCGGACTAGAACCCAAGCTGGCTTCCAAGAACGACGTGTCCTTAAAATATCTGGCTTTGTAAATTTGAGCTGTAAGACTATTTGGGTTCGTGATCAGCCTCCAACATTGTTTTCCCAACATTGCAAGATTAAAGTCACGAAAACTTCTAAATCCCAAGCCTCCAGAATGTTTGTGTTTAGTCATACGATCCCAGGCCATCCAGTTGATCGTACGGCCACCAGAATCAGTCGAACTCCACCAAAAATTAGCAAGCATCTTTTCAATTTCTTTGGTGATTTCGATGGGTAATAAAAACACATTCATAGCAAATAATGTCATTTCCAATTGTTTACATTTCAAAAAAATTCAAAAATAATAAAAAATTTATAGTATGAAAGGTAACCACATACACTACTTCTCTCCACTATAGCGACTTTATACATATAATAGTAATCGGTCTCCCTGCTTTACTCATTTTTTAAACTTTCATCCACTACTTTATTGATATATGTTAGTGGCTTACATATCGGAAAATAATAAATATTTTAAATTGTAAGAGATTGTATTTTGGACACTACAAATTATATTTTGAAGAGTAGAAAGAAATAGGCTAAATATCAGGAAAAAAAGATATTCTTTTATTTTTTTTATTTAACAATTTCCAAGAAAAACTCGTACAAACATATATATCTTATAAAAATAATTATTAACTTTCAACTCTAACAATTGTTATTAAGAATGAATTTAATATAGAAAAAATCAGATCTTGTCAGGATTTTTTAAAAAGCCTAGAATTTAATCTAGGCCGAAAGCTTTTATTCTGATTTTTTAAAATCTGGGTTTTTCTAACTCTGAAATTTTTATCTGAATTTTTCGGGTTCGAGCATGACCGAATTTTCAAGAATTAAAAATGACTCGTTTAACGCTTGTGGGGCCGAGTTTTTTTCCGGATCAGAATTTTTCCGGATCTGATCGGATCGAATTTTGGGTTTCGGACATTTTAAAATCTTTACCGTGAGCTTATTTTTAAAATTGTTTGCCATGATTGGTAGGACTAAAAATCTTTTATAGTTAAAATTTTTAAAGGTAAGTACATAATTAAATAATTTTTCGTGAAATGATGTCAAATTTCGATATATTTAAAAGAATTGATAAGTTCACAAACTCAACAAAAAATAATCGATAAACTAGTTCAATTTAACTCGTTTATTAAATAAAGTTGAATGAAACATAATTTTTGAGATTGATAATTTTAACTCCGATTAACCCACCAACAAGAAAAAGTTTCACCATATTCGATAATGCAAAACCAAACTCTGATACTTGCAACCGTTTGAGTGATGATGTCAAAAAGAGTTTGAAATTGGATATTTTTAAGTTTAAATTAAGCAAGCTCAAATTTTTGAAATACTTATTTAGTCGAAACACTTGTTTAACAGACGGGTAGAGTTAAGTTTACTTCTGAGTTAAACAAGCCAAGTTTCTCGTGAACTTAATAATTAAAAAATAAAACTTAACTAAAATTTAGTTTATAAATAATAATAAAAAATTCGGAAAAAAAATTCATCTATTAATTTTACATGAATTTGAGTTCGAGTTAGAATCGAGCCGAGTTCTCAAATTCGAGTCGAGTTCTAGTCACACTTGGTATGCACTCATTGTGACTCATTTTAACTAAATAAATGTGAATGTATAGACCGACTTGTATAGAAGTTCGAGTCAAGTTGAGTTCAGTTAAAAGAGTTCGAGTTCGAGGTGCTCGCAAGTTCGAGTTAGAGGTGCTTGCGAGCAGCCTTGCCGGACACGAATTACAGTCTATAGCCCCAATTTGAAGCCCTTTAGTGGTCATGTGTGTATAATAGAATAATTTGTATGAGTCTTGGAGCAAGGCATCTCTTGCAGAATAGTCCCTCCGCTACCTTGCCCCCAATGACTACAATCTCGTCCCTGCCCAATACTGCATTACCTCCGTTACCAGCCATGCCTACGCTACCAAGGTCGCATTTCCACCTCTTCCCGCTATTTCGATGCCTACGATCCCAGCTTTGCCAAGCGCACAGGTTCCATCTATGCCAATCCCCACGATGCCGACCCTCCCAAAACTAACACTACCTCATCTTCCTTCCATCCCTACTTCTAAACCAACTACTATGCATGCAATTCCTTCAATTCCTTTCTTCTCACCACCACCATCCAATTAACTAGGCTTCACCTGAGAAGATTTAATTGATCTTTTTTCCTCAAGAAATATGTACTACATATATTAGCATTTTTTTTGAATTTCTTGTATCACTCTGTCTCATATGTGAAGTTTGGAATTTGTATTGTAGATTCATTAAAATTTATTTACGATAAATGTTTACATTCTTATATGCACATACATAATGTTTTTAGCTTTACTCCAAGATTAGCATGCATAGACATCCCTAAATGTTGGAACCACGGGAACATTGAGTTCACACTACAAGAGGAAGGGGTTTTGCGATAGAATAAATACAAAGAATCTGTCGCAATTGACCGACTTTGTGATGGAAAAAAACTGTCATAAATACATGTGTCATAAGTTCTTATTCTGTCGTACTATCTTATTCAGTCGCAAGTTATTTGTGGGTCTCATACTAAATAAAAACAATCATTAAAAAAAGAAATCCCAGTAAGTACGCTCATATGCCTACGGTAGCGACGAAATCCGACCTAAAATTCTCAAATAAGCTCAGTACTACGACGGAATTCATCGTTTTAATCACATGTTGTGAAAGATTTCGTGGCTAGTTTATAGTATACCTATGTTTTTACCATTGTCCTCAAATTGTGTAATTGAACCAGTGATTCATTCACAGATTTCTCAACACATACAAACTAATAACCCATACAAAATATTATAACACGTTTAGAAAAATTAATCAAGTAGTCAAATCCATATTAAGCATCAGGAAAAAAGAGAAACATCCCAAATCCGACAAACATATGTCGCACAGTTATAAGACAGACATATGTCGCATAGTTATAAGACAAGCATATGTCACACTTAAGGCATATGTCACAGAGTTATAGCAAATGAAAGCATAATTCTGCCTAAACCCATTAGTCAGCTAATATCCAAAAGAAGGCATAAGTCGCCCCCAAGCTGCAAAAGTTAGCCACTAAACTAATATATTCGAAGTTAACATAAACTAGCCCTATAACTGGAACCCAACTGGTATGTCAATCTCCAAACTGATCCAGATCCCGTTAGAGTTACCACTTCAACTACAACTTTGACGTGGAGAACGTGATTGATTTCCATTATCATCTTCATCAGAATGATACTCAGTCTCACGAGCGATCCCCTTACCCTGCAATATTAAAAAAAGTTATATAAATTTGATTTCCTCAAACACCCAACAGAATTAGACATAAAGTAAACTTTACACTAAGGATGACCAGGATGTGAAATGATAAATGATAAAGTTGCATGAATATATATACACAATTCCACATGTGTCTAATATTTGTAATTAACTTATCTCGCACTAAAATTTATAACAAACCAACTTAATTAAGAATAAGAATTAGAGTATAATAGATTTCGATCACAATACACCTAACTGAAATATTAACTTGAGGCATTCTATATAAATATTATAGAGTAATTGATGTTCTAAATACGGTCTGAACCATACTTGAGGCTGCTAGACTTGCCCATAAATAACAAGATGGCAGAAAGGGTGAAAGTGATTAGTAGCTACAGCCTATAGATTGTCCACAGCCTATAGATTGTCCAGGGTCCACGAATATGACCTGGCCAGTTTTGGTGCTATTTTATATAATTTATCTCCTTTGACAAATTTCAGTTTACTAACATATTATGTCGTACCTCACTAAACCAAAATATTTGAACATAAGTCACTAGTAGCTTGACAACTAAAATTGGTGACTCTTACCCCACAATTACCGATTTTTATTTATCTCTCAATTTGGTGCATCTCGTCTTACCCAAGTTACTAGTTTCTAGATAACTTAAAATAGTGACTCTCATTTAATTGTCTTTTTTTTTGCTTTTTCTGAATAATATTAGAACAATAAACAAAATATAATGTTTACGAAATGATTGGACCACAATATACCTTTTGCAGTTTCTAGTAGCAGGGTTACTTTTCTAGACATCGTTTAACACTGACACCATCGTCTGCACAAGTTCCCTCATAGTTGTCGATTGGGTGGTCCGATGGCAGGTCACTTAATCTCGCCACCACAGACTGTGCCAAAATATTGACTTGCTCTAGTGCAAGGTTAAATTAATCAGAATGTGTACGTGCAAATGCTACAATGCGGTCCACTTCTTGCATGACAAGATTGTCTGTCATGTGCTCAACAAAAACTCTTCCAGTGGAAGCACCTGACTCATCATCAACATATCGTCGACGACTCCTTTTACCAGATTCAGGAGAAAGAGCTACACGGGCACACACAAACAAATACATATATATAAGTAGATTAGAAAAAAATGACATAATGAACGATATAAATAGAATGATAAGAATACAAATGCAGTGCATATTATATAATTAATAAACATACGTATAAGTTTGGAAGCACTCGTGCGTGGAATATCGATGATGGCATTTTTTCGAACACCCACAACTTCTACCCATGTATCAATTGGTGCTTCCAAAGGATTCTCGTTGTGCTCTCCAATAGTGTTCCTAGATGCATGTGTAAAAAATTACAAACAATAAAAATGTAAAGTCAAATTAAACTGGAAATAAAAAAGGCATTATCTGTAAACAAAATTCCTAAAATGAAAAAAAAAATAAAACCATAAAAAAAGAGTTCAGATTAATGCTAAATAAAAAAAACAAGGAACATATGATTTTATAAAGCATAAAGGTTGAATTTTTAGCCTGCCAAATACCAAATATTACCCATGTGTACATATACAATTTTATAGACAAATACGTTTTTAAAATAAACTGTCAGAACGAGGTTTAAAACTAAAAATATAAGAAACCGAAGCACGGAACAATATAAAAACGTACCACTAATAAACGAACAACCTCCGATGTGAATTCCTTATTCTCCTTATCCTTGGTGTGCAAGTGAACAAAGAGGTCAATTAATTTTGGTTCCATGCAAGTTTTTTCTTCTATATCCTATCGAGTACAAATGCAAGATGAAAGCATATACAAAATAAATTCACTGTAGATATCTTAATGTAATATTAAATTAACAAGTTTAAATGTAAGTTGTCATACCCAACCACGACGCTAAAAGGAAGTGGCACCGGAAGTGTGAGGAATTTTTTGACATTCTCTCGTTTTTTTTAGCAGCATCTGATTTGTTCTGAAATTTGGGTGAATTCCAATTATCAAGCAATGATCATCTTGATACATGTTTGCTCGTTACACAAAGTTTTGTGCATATTTCTGTGCATATGCCTATTAACAGTCTCATGGGCATCATTTTTTGTCCCATATTTTGGGTCAAAGGTAGAGTAGGCCTGCACAAAAGAGCCAAATAAGAGATGCATATAGATAATAAACATACAATAGTAATAGGAAATAAAACAAGTTAGATGTAATAATTATAAATATTTTTATAATTATTTAATTAACAATATATTGTTATATGAAATTAATTTATAATGTAATCATTTCACTCAACTTCTTCTTCTCTAACTTGCTACATCTCGCAATATTTGATGCACAACCATCTGGCATTTTTAGACTACTAATCCATGTATAAACTTGAAGTTGCTGCTCTCAAGAAAGTGTATGGTGCTTGGGCTTTTTTTTCCCTCGCATCCATAACTCTTCTCTAATACCAAATGCTTTGAAATCTTTTCTTGCATTATTAGTATCCTTGGACTTTTTTACTACCCATTATTGTGTGAAAGAAATTATCAAAGACATTCTTCTCAGCATGCATGACATCAATGCAATGACGTAGACGTAGCGAGTCCCAATATGAAAGCTCAAATAAAATGGAGTAATGTGTAAAATTTTGAGTCACACCAAATCCATCAGCCCTAGACTTTGCATAACCTTTCCCATGTGGTCGAAAAGCAATTTGCACACATTTATTACGAACTTGCCATCCTATTTGCCGCGTATGATGATGGCCCAGTCTTCTAAATTTCTTTACTGTTTCCCAGAAACTAGACTTGAGGAAGTTGTGAGGCCCTAGCATTCCTCATACAAACTAGACAAGTTAGTTTTCCTTTTGTTGACCAACCGCTCAATATTGCCAATGCCAGGAAGTCATTGACTGTCCACAGCAGTGCTGCTCTCAAATTAAAATTAGTTTGTCATATGTTTGTACACCAACACTCTACAACTGTCTCAGCTCATCAATAAGTGGTCTCAAGTAGACATTGATGTCTCTAATGGGATCTTTATCCCCGGGTATGAGTAGTGTCTTGAACAAGAATGGATCCTTCATGCACAAAGAAGGCGGGAGATTGTACACAACCATAATAACGGGCCATGCTGATTAAGTCCTGGAAGATTTGTTACTGTAGGGAGAGAATCCATCTGCAGCAAGCCCAAGTCTAATATTTCGAATATCATGCGAAACATATGGATAATTCATGTCAAAACTTTTCCACTCTTCCCCGTCCGCTGGGTGTGTCATAATCCCCTCAGTAACCTCTCTATTCTTGTGATACCTCATACTCTCATCAATACGAGATGACATGTACAATCGTTGCAACCGCGATGTAAGTGGAAAATATCTCAAAATCTTCCTCGGAATGTATTTTTCCTTCCCTCTCTAGCCAGGAAATAGTGCCTACGACATCACCCCTTTAACATCGGTTAGAAATGTCACCGATGTTAAAAGCAGCTTTAACATCGGTCGCTTTAAAAACCGATGTTAAAGGTGTTGTAAGACATCAGTATCTTTATCAACCGATGTCTATAATTATTTTTAAAAAATAGGTGGGGTATTATAAATTACATATTTAAATAAGATTTTAAGAAATTCAGTACTATACGGTGATATTCATCTTGAATTGTAAAATATTATTTAAAGTTTAGACATATTTAATTTATATTTTAAAATATTTTCTTATGTATAATACAAATATACTCATTTTGAATTTGAATATGATCCATTACATTTTATAAATTTTAAAGAATTTTGATATATTAATTAATATTTTTTACTATAAAAAATTGAATTCGGCTAAAATCAAGAAATTTTCAATTTTTTGCATCATGTGGGGGATTGTTGAAATTAATATTATTATTTATTCCAATATTTGTTTGCTTCAAAACAAAACTAATCTTTTTAATTGTGAGTCTTTTTATTTAAGACTTTTCACTTGTATGACCTTTTGTTTTTGAGACAGTTACCTTCCTTCATCTCCGCATCATCATTATTTATGACCTATGACCTTCTAACTATCTTGGAGTTATAAATTTTCACTCTTATAAAAGGAGATCTATACCTCTCTTTTTAGATAGACAACCAAAAATCGTATTCTCATACTATATACACATACTTTGGGCAATGATCAAAAGGTGTGGTCTATGTGTCTCCCTGTACTACAGCAGTGAAGCGGATGTTGTGTAATGCTGGAAGTTGATTGTCATGAGTCTGTGTGTACGTAGCAGGGAAAATTCAACTTTAGCGCAGTAATTAATTTCACGCCACGAATTTGTATTCAGATAAGTAATCCTAATTTATATTTGTTATCATAGATTCTTTCGTTATTATTACTTTTATCATTCGATAAAAAATGTTTATGATATTGACCATATGAATAAGAGTTTTAGCTTTATACTTCTTAATATATAAGGTCGAGATCTCGAACATATTGATTTTTTGAACATTTAAAAAATATTTTATCTATTTGTTAATTTATAAACTCTGACTTAGGCATTATTTTGTTTTCTCATATAAATGTTAAGTTAGTATAATTTGTTTAATATTTGGTCTACCGTTGTGACTCAATAACGTTTTCTAATATTCTAAAGTTGAACTTGTGTTTGTTAAACGGATTTATACCAATATATCGAGATTGAGTTGCAATAAATATTATTTTGTTAAGACGATTTATATGATATCAATAATATGATAGTTTAAATAATATGCTTGTTTGATAATATGCCCGAGAAGGGTTGGACATCTTGCTAGAATTACGCTCTTAACTTAAGTGTGTAGTTTTTGACTTTTATTTATTTATATGTCATCTTTTTACGATACACTTGCAATATATATTTTAAAGTTATATGTGATTTTTCGGTATATTCAGACATGCTTGATTAAATATTTGAGGCCTAGTATTGAAAATTTCGTGGCTCTATTTTTTTAAGGAGTAGTAGTGAACAAAAACTGTTAATGATGTATATAATAGTATATTAGTCTTGTATTTGTTCACAATATTGTGATGTATTGCACAAACTTCATGCTTATTTGATTTTTAAATGAGAATATATATGCTAGACAGTTACATGAGTAATATATCTTGTAAATAATAATAAAAATGTTAAAAATATATATATCTTTTTTTGTGGTAAGATAATAAGAGTAAGAGATTTTTAATCAAAATTTTTTTTTTTAGAGTTTATAATTTTGATGACCAGTTTATTCAATGTGGGGGTTGACAAATATGTCAATATTAGTTAATTGAGCAATCATTTTCGTGTCTCATGTAATAGTCATTTGCGTTAGATGGACGATGGAGATGCTTGAACATGAATTTTTTTTAAATAATAAATACATGAAAGACTAGTGTATTCTTGAGGGAGTAATGTAAGGAACATTATACATGATTGGTTTCTCATCACTCTAATTATGTAGAAAAATCTTATGAATTTATACTACTTGTCATTATTGCAGCAAGTATCTCCTGTGTGGTGTGTGACCTAAATTTTACTAAATAAATATAAAGGCATTTTTTTATAAATTTTATCATGTCAAATTTATTGTGTTTTCATGAATTAATGTGACATAAAATTGATGGTTGATATATATCAGGATGAATACTTTGATATTAAAAAGCTACCACATAATGAGGTTACGTGTTTTATAACTCTCCAATTAGTTTGAAAGTTTTTTCCTTCTGTAAAGTAAGTTGCTACTTGAGAATGAGAAGAATAGTTCGTTAATATTTATATTTTTCACTTTGTAGATGCATCTACAATATAATAACTTTGTTAATCAGAATGACCGAGTTACATGCATATTGTTGGAGAGAAATTATATTTATAATTGATCGCAAGCACTAAGAATATACTTGAAGAAAAGAGTTAGGCCATGTGAATTGAGGTTGATAATAGTCTATGTTTATTAGAAAGAGAATATAGACACCTAAGGCATGTCATAGTGTGTAAATTTGATATGTAGTAATGTGATATCACTCGAGTATGTAAAGTTAAAGGGGAATATTGCAGATCCTCTTTACAAAGGTCTTTGTCAAATATTGTTGCTAGAGTTGGCATGAAACACGTTTAAACCCTATCTTGGAGTAAATTGTGTTAAATCACAAAAGTGCTCATTATGACTTTGGATGGTGCTAAGAGTTAGCACAATTGGAATGGTTATAAAGCCTATGTAGAGTGAATTGTGATGGATATCCATCTTAGAAATTTCAATGGGTCAAACTAAATCATAAAAGAACTCATGTTTTACTACCACCATTCCAATTTAATGAAAAAGTGTAGTATTTTTTTGTTGTCATATGTGTTAGGTTGAGTTAATGCTTTTAATAAGTTCATAGCCTTGTAATAGGTGGTTTAAGACAATACAAACTTGATGAACTTACCTATATGAATATGTGAGCTACGCCCAACTCCTTATGAGATCTTGTAGGCTAAGGACTCTGGAGCATTCATAAATATCCAGCTAAAAATGTGGGGCATTTTATAACACAAATTGTTAAAGACATTATCAAGGTTAATGTCATGCAAGAACACCTTTTTATATGAGAAAGGTTTTAGTGCGCATATATATCTTCACTAACTGCCAAGAAAGGTTCAAGAATTTTTATTTTCACCTAATATTGTTGTATGACATATATGTTTGCACGGGGTATCAATTCAAGTCCACAAGACATTAATACTTACAAAACTGATTATCCATTGTCCATAAAACTTCTCCTATTACACAAACTATATTTTCTTTTGCATCATGTGAGGGATTGTTAGAATTAATATTATCATTTATTTCAATATTTGTTTGCTTCGAAAGAAAACTAATCTTTTTAAATGTGAGTCTTTTTATTTAAGACTTTTCACTTGTATGACCTTTTGTTTTTTAGACATTTTTCTTTAAGACCTTCTAGATTTCATCTCCCCCTCATCATTATTTGAGACCTATGACCTTCTTACTATCTTGGAGTTACAAATTTTCATTCGTATAAAAGGAGATCGATACCTCTCTTTTTTGATAGACAAACAAAAATTATATTCTCATACTATATACACATACTTTGGGTAATGATCAAAAGGTGTTGTCTATATATCTCCCTGTACTACACCAATGAGGCGGATGTCGTGTAACGCTGTAGGTTGATTGTCATGAGTTCGTGTGTACATAGTGGGGCAAATTCAACTTTAGCGCAGTGATTAATTTCACGCCACGACTTTTATTCAGATAAATAATCCTAATTTTTATTTGTTATCATCGATTCTTTCGTTATTATTACTTTTATCATTCGATGAAGAATGTTTATGATATTGACCACATGAATAAGAGTTTTAGCTTTATACTTTTTAAGATATAAGGTCGAGATCTCGAACATATTGATTTTTTGAACATTTAAAAAATATTTTATCTTTTTGTTAATTTATAATCTCCGACTTTGGCATTATTTTTCTTTCTCGTATAAATGTTAAGTTAGTATAATCTGTTTAATATTTGGTCTACCATTGTGACTCAATAACCTTTTCTAACAATACTAAGTGATTTTGTTAATTTAACTATTTTGTTGAAAAATTACCACCACTAATAGATGTATGACATATTTTGATCAGTTTTTTAAAAATATTGTTTAAATTTAAAATTAAAGAGTAATGTTTATAACAGTCTTGGCATACTTTCTTCACAATTATAAAATTAATTTTTAAAAATATTGTAAAAAATAAAAAACATATTTCTAATTTTTTATAATATATTAAAACTTTTAAGTTCTATATAAGACTTTATTCAAATTTTACAGACTTTATTCATAACTTATGATTTTTCGAGTTTTAAAAGTATTTTTTTTAAGAAAAACAAATAAAATTTGAAGTAGATGGACATCGCTGACTAAGATTCTGATTTTTTTAAATCAAGGTTAAATTCGAGCTTTTATGGTTTCATTTATGTGATTAGGATTTTATTAATAAATACGTCGTGTGTATGTTACTACAAGTTGAGCCGAGTTTTTTCTCGGTCACACTTTTTCTCAGTTGAATTAAACATATCTTTTGAATTCTTTACATTTTTAGCACAAATTACTATATTTAGTATTTAAAATTACATTTATTGTTGGAATGCAATATTAGGTAAATTATTTTAATATTTTGCACGCGAAAATTTCAATCTAACGAATCATTGGTTTAATTTTATTTATACAAGAGTGTTGAATTATCGATATTTATACCCTAGATCCGCATGGGCCAAATCTTAAAGTCAGAGATCAAAAATTAAAAAAAATATATTAAACTTCAAAAAGCAAATATGAATATTTCAAAAAAAAATATGAATACGAGATACCTTATTTTTTCATAAATTGTTAAGTAAATGACAAAAAAGTAGGTTCGATCTAAAAAGTGTTTGTCATAATTATATGAAAGTGTAATTAAATTCATCGTTGAATTTGCTCGTAGTGAAAGTCAAATTATATACCTTTTTCTGAAATCCTTTTAATGATAAACTATGAAAATTAACCGAAATATTTCTTTAGAAAAAAATTATACACCATCATCAGTATATGTTATTATTATTAGTATAAATCAAACTTGACTTAGTTTTCTTCCTTTTTAATAAAAAAGATTAAATATATGTTGTTTTATTTTTCTTCAAAAAATAAAACATATTCAATCTTTTTTTAGAAAATTAAAATATATGTATCAAAAGAATATATTTATAGGATTAAAGTAATATCTCATATATTTATAACAAAAAAAAATAGTATCACAGATATTTTTCTTTTCAGCCGTTTTTTATCAAAATGCACTAGTACACAGGTCTCACTTGGACCCTCACCCTACCACAATACCTATATATACCCCAGCTCACTTCTCTATCTCTCGGAGCTCATTTAATTTCGGGTGAAGGACAAATTTAGCCTATTTTTACCGAAAATTGACAAAAATAACGAATTTCTGAAAAGTTGGCCAACTTTAGCCGATGGGATACCAACTGTCAGTGGAGTATCCACTTTATACAAAATACCCAACTGGCAGTGGAGTATCCCATATATGAAATACCCAACTACCAGTGGAGTATCTTATACAAATTGGGATACCCAACTGACAGTGGAGTATTCAATCAGCCAAAAGTGGCCACTTTTTTCAGAATGGCTATTTTTGTTAAATTTTTCAAAAATCGACTATTTTTGTCATTTTTTCCTTAATTTCTTTCTGTATCATCAGCTCTTTAATCATTCATTCTTTATTTTAATTGTTTTAAAAATCTCCTTTGTTGTTTGTTTTAATGGCGGCCTCAGACCCTTTTAGTCTTGAAAACCTGCTTTGTACTGAAACTGATACCCTGCATTTTGATGACCTTGAGGCCATTGATGATCTTAACCATCTTGTAGATTCTAATAATCTCGTGGACAATGGATCAGAGCCGTTAATTGGTCTTATTCCAATGCAGAGTGATCAAGTTGTGTGTTCTTTGTTTGACAAAGAAAAAGATTTTCTCCCAGCTAGTGATTATTTAGAAAGATTGGCTAATGAGGAACTTGAATTTGTGATATTAGAAGAAGCTGTTGATTGGATGTATAAGGTTGTCTTTGTGTCTTTCTTGAGTTTTGTTGTTTTTTTAAATTGAGTAAAGGACATTCTTCGATTTTTGTTAAATTTTTTGGTGTTTGGGAGAAAAAAGTGGTGGATTTTATACCGGTTAAATATCAAAGTGGTCACTCAACTGAACGCCATATATCAGTTTAATCATCAAAGTTAACGGGGTATCAGTTTATACCCCTTTAGTCACCATTGTTGTTTGATAAATGCTTTACATGAATTTATAATCTTTATTGCATTTTTTGCGTATGCCCTTGTGAATGATGCCTAATTAGAAGTGATGCCGATGTGGAATTTCTGATTCGGGTTTTTGTGTTTTTGATTAATAGGCTCATGGGCATTTTTGTTTTGGAGCGCCGACTATTTACTTAGCGATTAATTACTTGAATCGCTATCTTTCTGTTTATGAACGTCTAGTAAGTCCATGAAATTAATTGAAGTCGATGCTTTTAGCGTAATTTAGTTTTTCTGTGTGTATTAACATGCTAAATTGCTAATTGTCTCTTCTTTATATGCATTGCATAGGTTGAAAAATTTTGGAGTGTTCAATTGGTAGCTGTGGCCTGCTTATTGTTAGCAGCAAAATTGGAAGATGTTGGAGTGCCATCTACTGTTGATTTGCAGGCAAGCGAAATTCTTCTAAAGATTATGACATGCCTGTATCGTGTGTGCATGTGATGTTTATGCTAGCTGTGGCCTGTGTGACATACTCTGCTTTAATTTAATGATCAAAGCTTGGTCCGAATCTTTGATAGTTATAAGAAGATGTCATTTTTTTTAATTCAGGTGGCAGATCCTAGCTTTATTTTTGAATATCAGTCATTAAAATCGATGGAGCTTAATGTGTTGGCCAGCTTGAAATGGAGGATGTATGCTTGTACTCGGTTTTCGTATATAGATTTCTTCATTAGAAAGCTCAAAAGTGAAGATATGATTCCATCAGAGTCTCTGATGTATGGATCATTGATCTATAAATCATGCCAGTTCATTGTGAACACAATGAAAGGTCTCACAGTTAAAATATTAAAATAAAGTTTCTTAACTGATTTTGGTACTATGATGTTCCAAGTGTTTGATACAGATTTTGGTGGAATAAAATGCAGGTGTTGATTTCCTAGAATTTAGGCCCTCGGAAATCTCAGCTGCTGTTGCAATCTGTGTTACGAGAGAAACACAGGAATCAGAGATTGACAAGGCAATATCTGGTGTCATGCATTTTGAGAAGGTAAACAATTGCGGTGTCCACTGTAATAAAAGACAGGACAAACCTTCTTGTATTTTTCTTAAACATATGATTTGTTGGACTTTGCAGGATAGGCTGCTGAAGTGTGTTCAAATGATTGAAGATTTGACAGAGATAGCAGCGAGTACTGATCTACCTGATGGTACTGTATCAGTAGCAGCTCGAGCAGGGTCCGGGAGTCCTGATGGGGTGTTGGATGCAGCATTCTTGAGCTATAGAATCTACGGGAGAACAGTTGTTTCAGATCCTAGTTCATCAAACGCTGCTAATCAAGATCCGAAAAGGAGAAGGCTTGATTGATCATTTCAAGAGATCAAGTCATTTAATATGGACCTCTGATGCATTACTCAAGTCCCAACAGTTTCGATTGAATCGTGGTTTTGGTGTGGCTGGCTTCATGCAAGTGCCCGCATAGAAATATATAAACACAGATGACAGAATAGGAGTTACATGTTAGGATATGAATAGGATTGTTAGTTATTCTTTTTATTTCTTAGTTGTGATTCAGACAATTGTTTTAATGTTTTACCGAAGCATTTTGCTATAAACTGTGTGGTCTTTTGAATATTACTTCTATTTCTTAGTTAAAGGTTTTTTGCATAAATTAACATATATATATATATATATTATATATACATATATATGTGTGTGTCTATATATATATATGAAAGTCTTGAATTTAATTTTTTTGTGTAAATATAAGAATATATATATATATATATATATGTATATATATTATATATACATATATGTGTGTGTGTCTATATATATATATATATATATGAAAGTCCTGAATTTAATTTTTTTGTGTAAATATAAGAATATAACACTTAAATTATGACATGATTAAATATAAATATTTATTCAGTTAGAGGTATAAATGGTTGTGATCCACATAATCATATTTAATATATAAGTTTCTCTAGTTGATTTATTTTTAATATTTAATTCACAAATATTTGTAGTAGACTACAATGTGATAAATATGGTATATGCCAGTCAACTGTGATTAAAGGTGGGTGTGAAGTGGGAGAGGAGGGATGTCGTAATTGGGGTGCGAAGCGAATGGGGCTGTGCTGTTTTTCGGGGACGGGCGAAGAGAGACGAAGTATTCTTTACTCATGTTTGACCAATTAATATAAATAAATAAATTTTATTTTAATAGTAAGATTTTGTACGATTTTCGCATATCTTTTTATCTATATATTTTTTGTCATTAAGATTAACGACGAACAATAATATTTTGTAAAAATAAATTTTTTTATAATTTAAATGTACTACCACTTTTTTTATAAATAACATAATTTTGTACTCAAGTTTCTCATGTATTAATATTGTTTATTTTTTTATAATAATAATATTAATAATAATAATTATTATTATTATTACTATAATAAAAATAATTATTATTATTATTATTAGAATTTTTAATATATATGTTTTATAGACCTGCTATTCAAATTAAATATTTTTTATTTTTTAATAAAATTTAAAATTATTACTATTACTATTAATAATTATTTTTACTTTATATTTAAAATTCACTTATTTATATTATAATTTGATAATTAATAATTTATGTATTCTCGTCTTTAGAATTTAACTTACGTTAAAAATAAGTACAATTTTATTTTTTGTAGACAAAAAAAAATTGAATCATTAACTAAAAGAGAAATTTCATTTGAATATTAGGTTTTTAATTTTCTAAGCAAATAAAAAGGATAAGACATGACTGCCACATGCCAAATAGAAAAACAAACTCAGGGTAATATAATATTTTTATTTTTTTGCTCTGATAATTAAGAACATGCTCTGAAACTTTAACATCTGTGACTAAATTGTTATATATATACACATGTACGTATCATATGTACATATGTTTGTATAGATATATGTATGTATGTATGTATATATGGATACATGCATGCGTGCATGTATTTATATAATAATTAGTTATGTATATATATATTAAGTATGCAATAACTAATCGGTATTACTAAGTAGCTTATGTATTATATGATGTATTATGTATCTCTATAATAATTAGTTATAAATAAATATATATATTAAGTATGCAACAACTAATCGATATTATAACATTAATTTTTTAACATTTTGTAAAAAATTAAAAAACATATTTCTAATTTTTTTATAATATATTGAGACTTATGGGTTCTATGTAAGACTTTATTCATATTATATAGACTTTATTCATAACTTATGATTTTCCGAGTTTTGAACAAAGAAAAACGAATAAAATTAGAAGTAGATGGACATCATGTACGATGACTAAGATTCTAATTTTTTTAAAATCGAAGTTAAATTTGAGCTTTCCTGTTTTCGTCTATATGGTTACGATTTTATTAATAAATACGCCGTGTCTAGGTTATGAGTTAGCCCAGTTTTTTTTTCACACTTTTTATGAATTAAATTAAACATATATTTCAAATTCTTTACATTTTTAGCACGAGTTACTATATTGAACATTTAAATTTATATTTATTGTTGGAATGTGATATTAGGTAAATTATTTTAATATTGTGTACGCGGAAATTTAAATCTATCAAATCATTCATTTAATTTTATTTAACAAGAGTGTTAAAATTATCAATATTTATACCCTAGATCCGTATGGGCCAAATCTTAAAGTGAGAGATGAAAAATTAAAAAAAAATATTAAACTTCAAAAAGCAAATATGAATATTTCAAAAAAAATATGAATACAAGATACGTTATTTTTTCATAAATTGTTAAGTAAATGACAAAAAAGTAGGTTCGATCTAAAAAGTGTTTGTCATAATTATATGAAAGTGTAATTAAATTCATCGTTGAATTTGCTCGTAGTGAAAGTCAAATTATATACCTTTTTCGAAAATCCTTTTACTGATAAACTATGAAAATTAACCGAAATATTTCTTTAGGAAAAAATTATACACAATCATCACTATATGTTATTATTATTAGTATAAATTAAACTTGACTTAGTTTTCTTCCTTTTTAATAAAAAAGATTAAATATATGTTGTTTTATTTTTCTTCAAAAAATAAAATATATTCAATCTTTTTTTAAAAAATTAAAATATATGTATCAAAAGAATATATTTATAGGATTAAAGTAATATCTCATATATTTATAAGAAAAAAAAATAATATCTCAGATATTTTTCTTTTCAGCCGTTTTTTTATCAAAATGCACTAGTACACAGGTCTCACTTGGACCCTCACCCTACCACAATACCTATATATACCCCAGCTCACTTCTCTATCTCTCGGAGCTCATTTAATTTCTTTCTGTATCATCAGCTCTTTAATCATTCATTCTTTATTTTAATTGTTTTAAAAATCTCCTTTGTTGTTTGTTTTAATGGCGGCCTCAGACCCTTTTAGTCTTGAAAACCTGCTTTGTACTGAAACTGATAGCCTGCATTTTGATGACCTTGAGGCCATTGATGATCTTAACCATCTTGTAGATTCTAATAATCTCGTGGACAATGGATCAGAGCCGTTAATTGGTCTTATTCCAATGCAGAGTGAACAAGTTGTGTGTTCTTTGTTTGACAAAGAAAAAGATTTTCTCCCAGCTAGTGATTATTTAGAAAGATTGGCTAATGAGGAACTTGAATTATGTGATATTAGAAGAAGCTGTTGATTGGATGTATAAGGTTGTCTTTGTGTCTTTCTTGAGTTTTGTTGTTTTTTTAAATTGAGTAAAGGACATTCTTCGATTTTTGTTAAATTTTTTGTGTTTGAGAGAAAAAAGTGGTGGATTTTATACCCCTTCAGTCACCATTGTTGTTTGATAAATGCTTTACATGAATTTATAATCTTTATTGCATTTTTTGCTTATGCCCTTGTGAATGATGCCTAATTAGAAGTGATGCCAATGTGGAATTTCTGATTCGGGTTTTTGTGTTTTTTATTAATAGGCTCATGGGCATTTTTGTTCTGGAGCGCCGACTATTTGCTTAGCGATTAATTACTTGAATCACTATCTTTCTGTTTATGAACATCTAGTAAGTCTATGAAATTAATTAAAGTCAATGCTTTTAGCGTAATTTAGTTTTTCTGTGTGTATTAACATGCTAAATTGCTAATTGTCTCTTCTTTATATGCATTGCATAGGTTGAAAAATTTTGGAGTGTTCAATTGGTAGCTGTGGCCTGCTTATTGTTAGCAGCAAAATTGGAAGATGTTGGAGTGCCATCTACTGTTGATTTGCAGGCAAGCGAAATTCTTCTAAAGATTATGACATGCCTGTATCGTGTGTGCATGTGATGTTAATGCTAGCTGTGGCCTGTGTGACATACTCTGCTTTAATTTAATGATCAAAGCTTGGTCCGAATCTTTGATAGTTATAAGAAGATGTCATTTTTTTTAATTCAGGTGGCAGATCCTAGCTTTATTTTTGAATATCAGTCATTAAAATCGATGGAGCTTAATGTGTTGGCCAGCTTGAAATGGAGGATGCTGTTGGAAACGAAAAAATGGACCTCACAAATATTTATATTTTTGATAATAAACCAAACACACAATTGTATATATTAATAACAATAATAAGCTACAACTTTTTCACTCTTGACATAAACACAAGGCTGCTGGCTATTTTTCTCAACAAAGAGCTTCAGCTTTGTTAACAACTATTGTGTGTTTTTTTCTTTTCAGGTGTGTTTTTTTACAAACAAATACTTAACCTATATTTATACTACTTGATGATACCACGTGAAACTTAGCCAGTTGCATGCATGCTTTCTTTGACATTTACTGTCTAGTTAATACATGAGGACTTTAAGCTAACATTGTATTACTTCAAACCTAGATGAAGTCTTGTAATCTGCCAGCCTACCATGTTCTACGCCATCATATTTATTTAGCTACTGCGTGTACACTTCTAAGGGTGACACCTTTTTTATTTGTGCTTTCACATATTTGACCATCAATCTTGCATACTGTAACATTTATTTTGCCCACCATTTATCATGGGTTTAGCTAGCTGCTGATATTGATGCTTGACTTCCTATCATGTTAGATATTTAAAATATTTATTCGAACCAGCTGTTGTGATATCTTCTAGAGAGAGTTTGACTTCTAACACTCCCCCTCAAACTCGACTTTCCATCCCGAGCTTTTCTTTTACTTTTGCAAACACGTCCGGCTTTAATGGCTTCGTAAAGATATCCGCTAAATTTTCTTCGATCTTGCAGTGTACCAGTTCCACAATTTTATCATTTACTTGTTCGCGAAGAAAATGATATTTTATGTTGATGTGTTTGCTGCGACTGTGTGGCACTGGATTTTTCGCGAGAGAAATAGTGGATTTATTATCCACATAAATTTGAACCGGACCTTCCTTCGCAATATTTAACTCGCCCAATATGTAGCCTAGCCACATAGCCTGACATGCGCATGCTGTTGCTGCCATGTACTCCGCCTCACATGTTGAGAGGGCAACTGTCTGCTGCTTTTTTGATGACCACGAAAATATCGCTGAACCAATATGAAAAACATAGCCTGAAGTGCTTTTCCCGTCATCCAAGTCACCGCCATAGTCACTGTCTGAGTAGCTAACTAATTTTGAATTTTGAGAATGCGTGTAAAACAGACCTTGATCAAGTGTACCTTTTATGTACCTCAAAATCCTTTTAGCTGCCATGAAGTGATCTTGTTTCGGCTTTTCCATGTACCTACTGACCAATCCAACTGCATACATTATATCTGGACGAGTAAAAGTTAGGTACCTCAGACTTCCAACCAAACTTTTGAACAACGTCGGATTTACCGAATCCCTTGTTGAATCAACTCTGAGCTTTATGCTCGGTTCTGCTGGCGTGCTTACTGGCTTGTATTCCTCCATTTTGAACTTCTTTAAAATTTGCTCCGCATATTTTTTCTGAGACATAAAAATCCCATCTTTCTTTTGCTTCACCTCGACTCCAAGAAAGTATGACATTTGACCAATATCTGTCATCTCAAATTCGTTAGTCATAACTTTCTTAAAATCATCAAACATACCAGGGTTGTCTCCTGTAAAGATCATGTCATCCACGTACAAGCACACGATCATAATATCTCCCCCTGAATTTGTCTTTGTATAGAGGGCATGCTCGTATGGACTCTTCACGAAACCATTTTTCTGAAAATATTCATCAACCCTTGTATTCCATGCTCGCGGAGCTTGCTTCAAACCATATAATGCTTTTTTCAGCCGATAGACTTTATCTTCCTTGCCTTTATGAACATATCCGGGAGGCTGCTCAATATAGACTTCTTCTTCAAGATAACCATTCAGAAATGCCGACTTCATGTCCATCTGAATAATCTTCCATTGATTTTGACCGGCAATTGCTGTAAGAAGTCTGATGGTGTCAACTCGTGCAACTGGAGCAAACACCTCATCATAGTCAATGCCATATCGCTGCTTGTAGCCTTTAGCCACTAGCCTCGCCTTGTGCTTTTCCACTTCACCGTCCTGATTTGTCTTTGTCTTGTAGACCCACTTGACGCCAATTGCTTTATGTCCTTCTGGAAGATCTGTGAGCTTCCATGTATCATTTTTCTTGATTGCGCCAATTTCCTCATCCATGGCTTTGTTCCATTTGCTTTCTTCAGAAGCTTCCTCAAATGTAACTGGGTCACATTCAGCCATTAAGCAAAATAAGGAATAATCAAAGGTTGTTTGTACCGGACTTGTTGCTTCATAAATATTATCCAGACTCCGCATCTTTCTCGGTGCTCCCCCTGAACTGCTGCTTCCTCCCGTGGATGGTGTCGATCTAGGTGTTTGTTGATTTGGACTTGGGGGAGGAGTTTGATCATCATCTCCGTCATCTTCATTATTGAGGTTGTCACCGTCATCATCATCACCATTAAAGAATAAGCCGACAACTTTTCTTTCTTCTTCGCTCCATCTCCAGTAATCTGATTCATCGAACTCAACATCTCGAGAAATGATTAATTTTTTCGTTAGGGGATTGTAGAGTCTGTATGCCTTGCTTCTTTTGTCATATCCGGTAAAGATGCATTTCTCGCATTTATCATCCAACTTCTTTCTTTTCTGATCAGGAACATGGGCATATGCAATACATCCAAAAATTCTGAGATGTCCAACTGATGGTTTGCTACCACTCCATGCTTCATTCGGAGTTTTGTTTCTGACACTTTTTGTTGGACAACGATTCAACAAATAAACAGCACATTGAACGGCTTCCGCCCAGAAAGTTCTTGGCATGTGCTTTGCTTTCACCATGCTCCTTGCCATGTCAAGAATAGTGCGATTCTTTCTTTCTGCAACGCCATTTTGTTGAGGAGTATAGGCCGTTGTTAACTGATGATTGATTCCATATGCTCTACAAAAGCTTCTGAACAGATTAGAAGTATACTCGCCTCCTCTATCTGATCTGAGTACCTTCAAATAATGACCACTTTGCTTTTCTGCCAGTGCTTTGAACTCCTTGAATTTATCAAGAGCTTCTGACTTTTCTTTGATGATATACACCCAACTTTTCCTGCTAAAATCATCGATAAATGTTAGGTAATATCTATTACCTCCAAGTGATGAGATATCAAATGGACCAGCAATATCTGTGTGAACAATCTCCAATGGCCTCCTGGCTCTCCATGATTTTCCAACAGGAAAACTTTGTCGATGTTGTTTTCCCTTTACACATGCTTCACACAAATTTTCTGGTTCATTGATTTCTGGCAAACCGTCCACCATTTTTGTTTTTAACAATAATTTCAGGCCAGAAAATCCAAGATCACCATATCTCAAATGCCACAACCACGAGTCATTTTTAATGACCGACTTTAAGCACTTCTGCATATTCGTTTGCATATCAAGCGTAAACAATCGATTCTTTGACATCTCCACATTTGCAATCAATTCCTCAACTTGATTTCTGATGATGAGGGAATTGTCCTGCATCTGTATATTATATCCTTTCTCCACAAGTTGGCCAAGACTGATAATATTATTTTTCAATGCAGGAATATAATAAACATCATTTATATATTTCTTTTCACCTTTCTTTGACATGATCGTGACAGTACCTTTTCCTTTCACCGGAATCTTTGACGAGTCACCAAAAGTAACTTCTCCGCTGATGGTATCGTCAATCTCCGTGAATAATTCCTTGTGACCAGTCATGTGATTACTAGCCCCTGAGTCAAGATACCAAACATTCTTCTTGCTTTCCTCGTCTCCTTTGTAAGTGAGGAACATAGCAGTGCCAACATCTTTGTCTTCTTTTGTTGCTGCAAAATGGCTTCTTTCTTCCACCTTTGGTGCTCTACACTCATAACTGAAATGACCATATTTATTACAGTTATAGCACTGATATTGAGACTTATCACCTCGTTGTTGATATCCGCCTCGTCCTTGGCCTCTAAAATTTTGACTATGACCAGATGGATGATATCCTTCAGATGTCTGGCCTCTATTGAAAGACTGCCTTCCTCGTCCTCGTCCACCACGGTAGCCACCTCTAAAGCCACCTCTGCCACGTGCATAACTGCTACTGCCAGAACTGTCACCAATGGACACCTTACTTTGCAACGCCTTTTCCAAATGGCTTACATCATCATACTGGTTCATTCGCTGCTCGTGGGCTTGAAGAGAACCTACGAGCTCATCAATAGAAATCGTGGACAAGTCTTTTGATTCTTCGATAGAAGTAACAACATAATCAAATTTTCTTGTTAATGAACGGAGCAACTTTTCTATGACCCGAACATCGTCGAGACTTTCACCATTTCTTTTCATCTCATTTGTCACCGTTTTTAAACGCGTAACAAATTCACCAATATTTTCAGAACTCTTCATCTTCAAATTTTCGAACTCCCCACGTAGTACTTGGAGACGAACCTTTTTGACTTTCTCGACACCCTGGAATGATTTCTGCAGAATCTCCCACGCGTCTTTCGCCGTTTTTGCATTTGAAATTTTTTCAAAGGTTGATTCGTCAACTCCTTGAATAATTGTATATAACGCCTTTTTATCTTTTTTCCGGGTCTCTTTCAAAATCATCTTCTCAGCATTTGACAGGGCTGCTTCAGCGGCTGCATCTGTGGGCTCGTCATACCCGCTTTCGACAATATCCCAATTATCGTAGGAACCGAGTAATACCTTCATTTGAATACTCCAGTTCCCGTAATTTGTGGACGTCAATTTTGGAATGTTGGGTTGCACCATATTTGCCATTTTTCACGAACGTAACCTTGGCTCGGATACCACTTGTTGGAAACGAAAAAATGGACCTCACAAATATTTATATTTTTGATAATAAACCAAACACACAATTGTATATATTAATAACAATAATAAGCTACAACTTTTTCACTCTTGACATAAACACAAGGCTGCTGGCTATTTTTCTCAACAAAGAGCTTCAGCTTTGTTAACAACTATTCTCTGTTTTTTTCTTTTCAGGTGTGTTTTCTTACAAACAAATACTTAACCTATATTTATACTACTTGATGATACCGCGTGAAACTTAGCCAGCTGCATGCATGCTTTCTTTGACATTTACTGTCTAGTTAATACATGAGGACTTTAAGCTAACATTGTATTACTTCAAACCTAGATGAAGTCTTGTAATCTGCCAGCCTACCATGTTCTACGCCATCATATTTATTTAGCTACTGCGTGTACACTTCTAAGGGTGACACCTTTTCCATTTGTGCTTACACATATTTGACCATCAATCTTGCATACTGTAACATTTATTTTGCCCACCATTTATCATGGGTTTAGCTAGCTGCTGATATTGATGTTTGACTTCCTATCATGTTAGATATTTAAAATATTTATTCGAACCAGCTGTTGTGATATCTTCTAGAGAGAGTTTGACTTCTAACAGATGCATGCGTGTACTCCGTTTTCGTATATAGATTTATTCATTAGAAAGCTCAAAAGTGAAGATATGATTCCATCAGAGTCTCTGATGTATGGATCATTGATCTATAAATCATGCCAGTTCATTGTGAACACAATGAAAGGTCTCACAGTTAAAATATTCAAATAAAGTTTCTTAACTGATTTTGGTACTATGATGTTCCAAGTGTTTGATACAGATTTTGGTGGAATAAAATGCAGGTGTTGATTTCCTAGAATTTAGGCCCTCGGAAATCTCAGCTGCTGTTGCAATCTGTGTTACGAGAGAAACACAGGAATCAGAGATTGACAAGGCAATATCTGGTGTCATGCATTTTGAGAAGGTAAACAATTGCGGTGTCCACTGTAATAAAAGACAGGACAAACCTTCTTGTATTTTTCTTAAACATATGATTTGTTGGACTTTGCAGGATAGGCTGCTGAAGTGTGTTCAAATGATTGAAGATTTGACAGAGATAGCAGCGAGTACTGATCTACCTGATGGTACTGTATCAGTAGCAGCTCGAGCAGGGTCCGGGAGTCCTGATGGGGTGTTGGATGCAGCATTCTTGAGCTATAGAATCTACGGGAGAACAGTTGTTTCAGATCCTAGTTCATCAAACGCTGCTAATCAAGATCCGAAAAGGAGAAGGCTTGATTGATCATTTCAAGAGATCAAGTCATTTAATATGGACCTCTGATGCATTACTCAAGTCCCAACAGTTTCGATTGAATCGTGGTTTTGGTGTGGCTGGCTTCATGCAAGTGCCCGCATAGAAATATATAAACACAGATGACAGAATAGGAGTTACATGTTAGGATATGAATAGGATTGTTAGTTATTCTTTTTATTTCTTAGTTGTGATTCAGACAATTGTTTTAATGTTTTACGGAAGCATTTTGCTATAAACTGCGTGGTCTTTTGAATATTACTTCTATTTGATCTATAAGATACTGGAAGTTATATTTAGTTTTTAAGATACTAAAAGTTATGAAAAAAATTATTTCATATAGATTGTGTTATTCAAACGCATATTTTAGAATATATATCAAAATTTAAAATAATTAACCATTTTGAAGCTTACAGTGTTGTGTGAGATCAAAAGATTCTTTCCTGACCTAACATAAAAGAAAATATTGGAATCCGAATCTAGATATCATTAATATTTTTAGATAATATTTTAATTCGTTTTCTAAATAAATATTTATATTTATTATTGAATTTACTTATATTTTTTGAATAAAGAGCAGATATTAGTATTTCAAATTTTTTGAAATTAAATTGAATAATTAATTTACTTATGCACTCCTCTTCCGAAAAATTCACTTCAACGTATTTTTTGAAGTATAAATTTTTTATCTTAAAATTTAAATTTATATTAATAGTCCTTGAAATAGAAAAACAATTAAACCATATTAATATAATTTTTTCATAACAAAAATATTTTAAACAATTAAATTAAATACCATGATTTTAAATTTTATACAGATATATATATTATCATATATGTTCAATTTTTTATTGAGATATTACTAGATATTGAGTTCGAGTTAGAATGGAGCCGAGTTCTCAAATTCGAGTCGAGTTCTAGTCACACTTGGTATGCACTCATTGTGACTCATTTTAACTAAATAAATGTGAATGTATAGACCGACTTGTATAGAAGTTCGAGTCAAGTTGAGTTCAGTTAAAAGAGTCCGAGTTCAAGGTGCTCGCAAATTCGAGTTAGAGGTGCTTGCGAGCAGCATTGCCGGACACGAATTACAGTCTATAGCCCCAATTTGAAGCCCTTTAGCGGTCATGTGTGTATAATTGAATACTTTGTGTGAGTTGGTAGGTAGTCAGCCGTATCCAATTTTATGTTTTGACAATTTATGCTGTCAAAAAAATTGATCAGTCAATTAGAAAGCTAAATAAACTCATGCAATCTTTATAGTTTGTTCAACAACCTGTCATCAAATCAATATTTTCCCTTTTATAAACCAACTGAAGTGCAAAGTTCATCATAACTTCCTCTAAAATATAAGTCTCTCCATAAAGTCTAGGAACAAGGCATCTCTTGCAGAATAGTCCCTCCGCTACCTTTCCCCCAATGATTACAATCTCGTCCCCACCCAATACTGCATTACCTCCGTTACCAGCCATGCCTACGCTACCCAAGGTCGCATTTCCACCTCTTCCCGCTGTTTCGATGCCTACGATCCCAACTTTGCCAAGCGCACAGGTTCCATCTATGCCAATCCCCACGATGCCGACCCTCCCAAAACTAACACTACCTCATCTTCCTTCCATCCCTACTTCTAAACCAACTACTATGCCCGCAATTCCTTCAATTCCTTTCTTCTCACCACCACCATCCAATTAACTAGGCTTCACCTGAGAAGATTTTATTGATCTTTTTTCCTCAGGAAATATGTACTACATATATTATCATTTTGTTTGAATTTCTTGTATCACTCTATCTCATATGTGAAGTTTGGAATTTGTATTATAGATTCATTAAAATTTATTTACGATAAATGTTTACATTCTTATATGCACATACATAATGTTTTTATCTTTACTCCAAGATTAGCATGCATAAACATCCCTAAATGTTGGAACCATGGGAACATTGAGTTCACACTACAAGAGGAAGGGGTTTTGCGATAGAATAAATACAAAGAATCTGTCGCAATTGACCGACTTTGTGACGGAAAAAAACTGTCATAAATACATGTGTCATAAGTTCTTATTCTGTCGTACTATCTTATTCAGTCGCAAGTTATTTGTGGGTCTTATACTAAATAAAAACAATCATTAAAAAAAGAAAAAAACACAAAGTGCGACGAAATCAGTCATAATTGTTTTTAAATTTGTGGCGTAATTCGTCATAACTATTCCCAGAATTACGACATTATCCATCGCATAATTTTTAGAATTGTGACACAATCGGTCATAAAATTGCACAGAAATTATGACGAAATCCGTCATATAGTCCCCTTTTTTGTGACAGGTACCAACATAAATATGCCCAGTAAGTACGCTCATATGCCTACGGTAGCGACGAAATCCGACCTAAAATTCTCAAATAAGCTCAGTACTACGACGGAATTCATCGTTTTAATCACATGTTGTGAAAGATTCTGTGGCTAGTTTATAGTATACCTATGTTTTTACCATTGTCCTCAAATATATGTCACACTTAAGGCATATGTCACAGAGTTATAGCAAATGAAAGCATAATTCTGCCTAAACCCATTAGTCAGCTAATATCCAAAAGAAGGCATAAGTCGCCCCCAAGCTGCAAAAGTTAGCCACTAAACTAATATATTCGAAGTTAACATAAACCAGCCCTATAACTGGAACCCAACTGGTATGTCAATCTCCAAACTGATCCAAATCCCATTAGAGTTACCACTTCGACTACGACTTTGACGTGGAGAACGTGATTGATTTCCATTATCATCTTCATCAGAATGATACTCAGTCTCAAGAGCGATCCTCTTACCCTGCAATATTAAAAAAAGTTATATAAATTTGATTTCCTCAAACCCCCAACAGAATTAGACATAAAGTAAACTTTACACTAAGGATGACCAGGATGTGAAATGATAAATGATAAAGTGAAAGACTGTTACGAAGTTACCAACTATATTGTTCTGATAGTAGTTAGGATATAAAATAAAAAAGTTGCATGAATATATATACAAAATTCCACATGTGTCTAATATTTGTAATTAACTTATCTCGCACTAAAATTTATAACAGACCAACTTAATTAAGAATAAGAACTAGAGTATAGTAGATTTCGATCACAATACACCTAACTGAAATATTAACTTGAGGCATTCTATATAAATATTATAGAGTAATTGATGTTCTAAATACGGTCTGAACCATACTTGAGCCTGCTAGACTTGCCCATAAATAACAAGATGGCAGAAAGGGTGAAAGTGATTAGTAGCTACAACCTATAGACTGTCCAGGGTCCACGAATATGACCTGGCCAGTTTTGGTGCTATTTTATATAATTTATCTCCTTTGACAAATTTCAGTTTACTAACATATTATGTCGTACCTCAGTAAACCAAAATATTTAAATATAAGTCACTAGTATAGCTTGACAACTAAAATTGGTGACTCTTACCCCATAATTACCGATTTTTATTTATCTCTCAATTTGGTGCATCTCGTCTTACCCAAGTTACTAATTTCTAGATAACTTAAAATAGTGACTCTCATTTAATTGTCTTTTTTTTTGCTTTTTCTGAATAATATTAGAACAATAAACAAAATATAATGTTTACGAAATGATTGGACCACAATATACCTTTTGGCAGTTTCTAGTAGCAGGGTTACTTTTCTGGACATCGTTTAACACTGACACCATCGCCTGCACAAGTTCCCTCATAATTGTCGATTGGGTGGTCCGATGGGAGGTCACTTAATCTCGCCACCACAGATTGTGTCAAAATATTGACTTGCTCTGGTGCGAGGTCAAATTAATCAGAATGTGTACGTGCAAATGCTACAATGCGGTCCACTTCTTGCATGACAAGATTGTCTGCCATGTGCTCAACAAAAAATCTTCCAGTGGAAGCACCTGACTCATCATCAACATATCGTCGACGACTCCTTTTACCAGATTCAGGAGAAAGAGCTACACGGGCACACACAAACAAATACATATATATAAGTAGATTAGAAAAAAATGACATAATGAACGATATAAATAGAATGATAAGAATACAAATGCAGTGCATATTATATAATTAATAAACATACGTATAAGTTTGGAAGCACTCGTGCGTGGAATATCGATGATGGCATTTTTTCGAACACCCACAACTTCTACTCATGTATCAATTGGTGCTTCCAAAGGATTCTCGTTGTGCTCTCCACACTTTACTAGATAGTGTTCCTAGATGCATGTGTAAAAAATTACAAACAATAAAAATGTAAAGTCAAATTAAACTGGAAATAAAAAAGGCATTATCTGTAAACAAAATTTCTAAAATGGAAAAAAAATAAAACCATAAAAAAAGAGTTCAGATTAATGCTAAATAAAAAAACAAGGAACATATGATTTTATAAAGTATAAAGGTTGAATTTTTAACCTGCCAAATACCAAATATTACCCATGTGTACATATACAATTTTATAGACAAATACGTTTTTAAAATAAACTGTCAGAACGAGGTTCAAAACTAAAAATATAAGAAACCGAAGCACGGAACAATATAAAAATATACCACTAATAAACGAACAACCTCCGATGTGAATTCCTTATTCTCCTTATCCTTGGTGTGCAAGTGAACAAAGAGGTCAATTAATTTTGGTTCCATGCAAGTTTTTTCTTCTATATCCTATCGAGTACAAATTCAAGATGAAAGCATATACAAAATAAATTCACTGTTGATATCTTAATGTCATATTAAATTAACAAGTTTAAATGTAAGTTGTCATACCCAACCACACGCTAAAAGGAAGTGGCACCGGAAGTGTGAGAAATTTTTTGACATTCTCTCGTTTTTTTTAGCAGCATCTGATTTTTTCTGAAATTTGGGTGAATTCCAATTATCAAGCAATAATCATCTTGATACATGTTTGCTCGTTGCACAAAGTTTTGTGCATATTTCTGTGCATATGCCTATTAACAGTCTCATGGGCATGATTTTTTGTCCCATATTTTGGGTCAAAGGTAGAGTAGGCCTGCACAAAAGAGCCAAATAAGAGATGCATATAGATAATAAACATACAATAGTAATAGGAAATAAACAAGTTAGATGTAATAATTATAAATATTTTTATAATTATTTAATTAACAATATATTGTTATATGAAATTAATTTATAATGTAATCACTTCACTCAACTTCTTCTTCTCTAACTTGCTACATCTCGCAATATTTGATGCACAACCATCTGGCATTTTTAGACTACTAATTCATGTATAAACTTGAAGTTGTTGCTCTCAAGAAAGTGTATGGTGCTTGGGCTTTTGTTTTCCCTCGCATCCATAAATCTTCTCTAATACCAAATGCTTTGAAATCTTTTCTTGCATTATTAGTATCCTTGGATTTTTTTACTACCCATTATTGTGTGAAAGAAATTATCAAAGACATTCTTCTCAGCATGCATGATATCAATGCAATGACGTAGACGTAGCGAGTCTCAATATGAAAGCTCAAATAAAATGGAGAAATGTGTAAAATTTTGAGTCACACCAAATCCATCAGCCCTAGACTTTGCATAACCTTTCCCATGTGGTCGAAAAGCAATTTGCACACATTTATTACGAACTTGCCATCCTATTTGCCGCGTATAATGATGGCCCAGTCTTCTAAATTTCTTTACTATTTCCCAGAAACTAGACTTGAGGAAGTTGTGAGGCCCTGGCATTCCTCATACAAACTAGACAAGCTAGTTTTCCTTTTGTTGACCAACCGCTCAATATTGCCAATGCCAGGAAGTCATTGACTGTCCACAGCAGTGTTGCTCTCAAATTAAAATTAGTTTGTCATATGTTTGTATACCAACACTCTACAACTGTCTCAGCTCATCAATAAGTGGTCTCAAGTAGACATTGATGTCTCTCATGGGATCTTTATCCCCGGGTATGAGTAGTGTCATGAACAAGAATGGATCCTTCATGCACATAGAAGGAGGGAGATTGTACACAACCATAATAACAGGCCATGTTGATTCAGTCCTCGAAGATTTGTTGCTGTAGGGAGAGAATCCATCTGCAGCAAGCCCAAGTCTAATATTTCGAATATCATGCGAAAAATCTGGATAATTCATGTCAAAACTTTTCCACTCTTCCCCGTCCGCTGGGTGTGTCATAATCCTCTCAGTAACCTCTCTATTCTTGTGATACCTCATACTCTCATCAATACGAGATGACATGTACAATCGTTGCAACCGCGATGTAAGTGGAAAATATCTCAAAATCTTCCTCGGAATGCATTTTTTAGCCAGGAAATAGTGCCTACGACATCACCCCTTTAACATCGGTTAAAAATGTCACCGATGTTAAAAGCAGTTTTAACATCGGTCGCTTTAAAAACCGATGTTAAAGGTGTTGTAAGACATCAGTATCTTTATCAACCGATGTCTATAATCATTTTTAAAAAATAGGTGGGGTATTATAAATTACATATTTAAATAAGATTTTAAGAAATTCAGTACTATACGGTGATATTCAACTTGAATTGTAAAATATTATTTAAAGTTTAGACATGTGTAATTTATATTTTAAAATATTTTCTTATGTATAATACAAATATACTCATTTTGAATTTGAATATGATCCATTACATTTTATAAATTTTAAAGAATTTTGATATATTAATTAATATTTTTTACTATAAAAAATTGAATTCGGCTAAAATCAAGAAATTTTCAATTTTTTGCATCATGTGGGGGATTGTTGAAATTAATATTATTATTTATTCCAATATTTGTTTGCTTCAAAACAAAACTAATCTTTTTAATTGTGAGTCTTTTTATTTAAGACTTTTCACTTGTATGACCTTTTGTTTTTGAGACAGTTACCTTCCTTCATCTCCGCATCATCATTATTTGTGACCTATGACCTTCTAACTATCTTGGAGTTATAAATTTTCACTCTTATAAAAGGAGATCTATACCTCTCTTTTTAGATAGACAACCAAAAATCGTATTCTCATACTATATACACATACTTTGGGCAATGATCAAAAGGTGTGGTCTATGTGTCTCCCTGTACTACACCAGTGAAGCAGATGTTGTGTAATGCTGGAAGTTGATTGTCATGAGTCTGTGTGTACGTAGCAGGAAAAATTCAACTTTAGCGCAGTAATTAATTTCACGCCACGAATTTTTATTCAGATAAGTAATCCTAATTTATATTTGTTATCATAGATTCTTTCATTATTATTACTTTTATCATTCGATAAAGAATGTTTATGATATTGACCACATGAATAAGAGTTTTAGCTTTATACTTCTTAATATATAAGGTCGAGATCTCGAACATATTGATTTTTTGAACATTTAAAAAATATTTTATCTATTTGTTAATTTATAAACTCCGACTTAGGTATTATTTTTTTTTCTCGTATAAATGTTAAGTTAGTATAATTTGTTTAATATTTGGTCTACCGTTGTGACTCAATAACCTTTTCTAACATTCTAAAGTTGAACTTGTGTTTGTTAAACGGATTTATACCAATATATCGAGATTGAGTTGCAATGAATATTATTTTGTTAAGACGATTTATATGATATCAATAATATGATAGTTTAAATAATATGCTTGTTTGATAATATGCCCGAGAAGGGTTGGACATCTTGCTAGAATTAAGCTCTTAACTTAAGTCACTACTAGAAAAACGTCAATAGACATCGGCTAAAAACCGATGTGTATGAATGTAAAAATCTGATGTCTTCGTGGGTGATGTTAAAGACCCCCCATTTAACATCGGTTTTAAACTGATGTTAAATACAGCCTATAACATCAGTTCTTTGTTTAAAACCGATTTATATATCTTGATATTAAATTTCTCATGCATATCTAATCTTCATATATCATCATAATATGGTATTTTTATCAATTTAAATATATGTGAGCTAAGCAAAATCTTTCAATTTAACCAATAAACTGATGTTACTAGTACCAGTAACAACAGTTTTCATCAAAAACCGATGTTAACAATACCTTTGACATCAGTTCTTAATTGGTAACCGATGTCTATTTGTAACAAACTGATGTCTATAATACTTAATAACATTAGTTTTTTGTTTTAAGAATTTTTTTTGCTGTAGTATTTAATATCGGTTTTTACTGATGTCAATGGTCCACTAGAACTGATATATTAAGTTTTGACAAACATCATTTTCCATTGTAATGATGTTTGTACCTGTTTTATTAATACACATTTTAAAAATATAGATTCCAAAAACTAATGAACTACCAAAACCAATTGCTGCATAATATCAGTTATCTATAAATCTAACAACCAATATTCAAACATCCGGTACAACAGATTCATCTAATCCAAATATCAAGTACTACACATATCCCTCCATATATTCTACTATTGTCTATACAAAGAATTTGACTTGGTACCGACAATAGCATGTAAAATATCATTTGAGGAACGCCATTATTCTTCTGCATCTTCCCACTCCTTAGTAAAGCTCCTGTAACTTCTGGTCCCGTACGATGATAATAAGTTTTTGATAGACCTGAGAGGATTAATTTTGTTGTAGAATACTTCAAGCTATTAAAATAGCTGTAACAAATAACTATCCTAAAACAACATAAATAAAGAAAAATACCAAAAAAGCATGACATTCACGTGCCACTTTACTGTCTCAAGACTAGTTGCTAGTTGACGCCTATGATTGTTTACCGACACAAGTAGCCTATGGTCAGGATTACGGGTTTCTTGAGCACGACTTTGCTCGAGCAATAAAACTCAAAACACTGATTCCATCCAATAACAAAAATCAACTACTTTAAGTCATAGCATAAGCAACAACTTAAACATCTTCTCTTATAATGTATAAGATAACACTCATACTTAATATACAGAGCAAATAAATCAAAAACAAGTTTTAAAATTACCATTTCAAGGACTTCTATTCTATTGTATGCCCTGTCAAAGATCATAATAAGATCTTCAACAACCGGGACTGCCACTTCTTTATACTTGCAGGCGAGAAGAAGAGCTGTAATCCCAACCAGTTGGAGCTTTCTCCGAACCAGGTTGAATGGCCAAAAACCTGTCAATCAGATTCACTATAAGATACAGGGTCTCCTGCATCCGCACAAATTTATAAGGTCTCCTGAATCACATAGGATACAGGTCGAGATTTAGTATCATGCAATTGTAAAGAATGAAAGGTACAAGGTTTTAGCATCTGTAAGTGAATGTTCAACAAGTTTAGATCAAATAATGCATTAATAAGAGCCGAAAGACAATTACAATTTACACATTTAAGTGTTGAAACAAGCTTAGAGCTAATTTTACCTTTCCCTGCTTTAGAACCAGCTGAAAATATGGATGCCAAAGTAAATAGAATGATATAGGTCACCTGTATCGAATAATTAAGAAACCAGAATGTGGTTGTTAGCATATGTATAAGAGGAATTCCCAGTACTGCGAAAATAGCAAGAGCACCAGCCTTGACTTCAGGAGACGGTGTTAGAGCATCCCCATCAGGACAAAATTGGCGCTGGGAAGCAGCAACTTTGCTCACAATTAGTAGCAAATATGACATGGTTGCACCATTTTATGATTAATATAATAATCTTTCCAAGTTGCAAGTAATGATATATTTATCCAGTCACAACCAATATAGCGGTCCATATCTATGGAGCTTGTCTTATTGTAATATAAGGAAACAAAACATTCAATGATACATAGAACATAATAATCAATTAAAAGGTAGCAATACAATTACAAGGAACTACTCTGGGGATATTTTAAAAGAATAATTAAGTGGACGGAAAAAAGTTACTCACAGTTATACTTTGTCCATCCAATGGCCTGGTTTTCAAGATCATAAAGAACTACCCAAGCTCCACGTCATCCAGAACATTATTTACGAGGTTAAAAGATGTAATACTTATCGAACATAAAACAAACAGAATAGTGACCAGGTATTTTAGATTACTCAAACCATCACAAATACAAATTTATTCTCGTAAAAATTGTGATCAAGTATCCAAATATAAGATTAATATGTTATACCTCCTAAAATAGTAAGGTTCTTTTTATCACTGGTCCCCATACCACTGTCCTGCCAACCAAGACAGAATAGATTTTCCTGCAAAATTCCATCATCTTAGTAACATAAGATAAGTTTGAGATCTGATGGAACTTAAAAATGACAATGATTTTCTTGATAAAGAGAAAATCAAATAGAATAGCAATATAGTTTAAAACACTGATGCAAAACGAAAGTAAATTACAATAGAATCTTGTATAGCTTCTGATAGGAACCAGCAGCATACCCGAGGATATTACCAACAGCCATAAAAAATGAAAAGAATGTGTTGGACCTACTCATGAGATTTGCATCTCCGGCACATAAGTCGGCAAGAAAGGCCGGCCATGGACCCTGCAACATGTTGTTAGCAACATCCAGTACCCAAAACCTGACGACAAACACTGTAATGGCACGTGGCTTCAACTTACTTGTCAGGTCATCACCAGCTGCATATCCAATATCGGCTGCAAAACCAATCAATACAATAGCAATGGCAACACAACACGCACCAAATAATATATTATTTCAACTCAATTTGTCAACACTGAGGAAACCCAGACAGACAGCTTATTCACATATAATATACTATTTCAAAGGCATGAATATTGAATACTTTGTTGAGTGCTGATGTGAGAAAATCAACTAAATCTGGACATTTACCAATTCTTTTATAAACATGCACTAGGCTGCAAGTGCCCCCAGCAAAAAAATTATTGACTACCTGGCTTTACCAAGGAGAAGCTGTTTTACATAACGTTTGTTGCTAGCATAGGGTCCAAAATAATTACACGAGACTCATCAGTAAATTATTAACAAAGAACTTGAACCGGTCCAATATTAACAAAGATATATTTTCCCCCTGACGATATTTTTTGCTTTACTTATCCCTGAGGAAACAAAACAAAGACAATTATATGATTGAAAGCTAACAAAATGATTGCTGAAAACGAGGGGCATATTTCTGAAATTAAGGCTTGTTATATTATTTCTTCACCACCCAAACAAAGTAATTAAATTGACTGATAATAAGCCTATTGGAGAAATGTAACGCAAAAACATATACAACCAATTGTTATTTACCATAAAAGTTTGTTGGATACCATTGGTACTAGGTTTATTTTCAGATGGTAACACAACAATTGTAAGTTCCTAAGATGCCTAGAGACTTCATCAATGAGAATTTATACTAACTTTTCACCATCAATTATATTCAGTAACCATTACACATTAAATTAGCTCAATAAAAAGCCTCACTGCATCTCCTAGAGAAATCTACAGCCCTCTCAACTTCTTCGTCAATGACATTCTTGTAGCCTCTCTTGAACTAATGATGCCTCTTGTGAAAAATTAAGACATATAAACACTTCAAGGCGACAAGAATTACAATATGCTTAAATTACTTTACCCAACTTCTTCTCAATTAATATTATTAAAAGGTGACCTGAATCTTACCTTACTCACCAGCTTACCTTTGCCTTTTCCCGACTAGCTTTGAAACTGAATAACTACGAAGCCCCGATGCTTTACTATTAATCTTAGCGTCAATGATGGTTTCTGTGGGAGTGCCTTTATCAGAGCAAAGAGACGAATTGTCACTCTTATCCTTGGAATCATTGGTAAACCAATCCACGGGCCTGATATCACCATTCCATGATCCTGCGATAACAAAGTTCATGATAATGAGGTCATTAATATATAAAATTGTAGACTCTGACATATCTTAATCAAACAAAGCAACACAAATGTTTAACATACATTTTAACTTAAACAAAGCAAAAAAATTAAGATCAACACAGGCATAAATAAAGCCTCAACAAAGCCTCGTATACTCGGAATATATATAATTACACATAAACACATCATATGTAACACCCACATAAACAAAGTCTCAACTAATTAACAAGCTCCATTTGAATAATTAATCAACTTTATTAACTATTTATAACTAATTAAAATCAAATCCTTGACTAATTAAAAAATTCGGGTTTCCTAAATAAAACTCCCAATTTGAAACTTGGTGTTTAAAACTTACCAATTCAAGCTCTGGCCACTTTCAACTTGTACTTATAGTTTTGACTTCTTTAAGCCTCTTCTTCTGAACTTTTAAACCTTTGTCTTTTAAACTTGTATTTGACTTTTTCAACCTCCGAAGAAAAGAGAGCGGTGTTGGGGAGAATTGGTTTTGGGAGGGAGGTATTAGATCGAGAGAGAAAGGAGAGAGTCGAGTTCTCCGGTCAATAGAATTGAGTGAAGAGAGCTGAGTTCATCGGACAAGAGAGTAGAGAGAGAAGAGAAAGAGAGAGAGAGAGAGAGAGAGAGAGAGAGAGGATGATGAGTGTTTTTTATTTTTGTTTTATGTTTTTAGATAAGGGATGGGGAGATTTGGATACTTAAAAAATTTGAAGTAAAAATTGGGGGAATTTTTAAGAGGGAATGAAATATTTGGCTAAGGGGGGAAATAGAAGAGGCGCGCTGAATCATTTTTTAAAACAGACTTACAACATCGGTTGGGCTAAAAAGTTGATGTCTATATTAACAAAAGACATCGGTTGATTAAAAACGATGACTAAAAAACCTTTTACATCGACTCTAGGAGCAACCGATGTCTAAGAGGCGATGTCTATTCTACTTTTTCTAGTAGTGAGTGTGTAGTTTTTGACTTCTATTTATTTATATGTCATCTTTTTACGATACACTTGCAATATATATTGTAAAGTTATATGTGATTTTTCGGTATATTCAGACATACTTGATTAAATATTTGAGGCGTAGTATTGAAAATTTTGTGGCTCTATTTTTTAAGGAGTAGTAGTGAACAAAAACTGTTAATGATGTATATAATAGTATATTAGTCTTGTATTTGTTCACAATATTGTGATGTATTGCATAAACTTCATGCTTATTTGATTTTTAAATGAGAATATATTTGCTAGACAGTTACATGAGTAATATATCTTGTAAATAATAATAAAAATGTTAAAAATATATATATCTTTTTTGTGGTAAGATAATAAGAGAATGAGATTTTTAATCAAAATTTATTTTTTTTAGAGTTTATAATTTTGATGCCCAGTTAATTCACTGTGGGGGTTGAAAAATATGTCAATATTAGTTAATTGAGCAATCATTTTCGTGTCTCATGTAATAGTCATTTGCGTTAGATGGACGATTGAGATGCTTGAACATGAATTTTTTTTAAATAATAAATACATGAAAGACTAGTGTATTCTTGAGGGAGTAATGTAAGGAACATTATACATGATTGGTTTCTCATCACTCTAATTATGTAGAAAAATCAAATGAATTTGTACTACTTGTCATTATTGCAGCAAGTATCTCATGTGTGGTGTGTGACCTAAATTTTACTAAATAAATATAAAGGCATTTTTTTATAAATTTTATCATGTCAAATTTATTGTGTTTTCATGAATTAATGTGACATAAAATTGATGGTTGATATATATCAGGATGAATACTTTGATATTAAAAAGCTACCACATAATGAGGTTACGTGTTTTATAACTCTCCGATTAGTTTGAAAGTTTTTTCCTTCTGTAAAGTAAGTTGCTACTTGAGAATGAGAAGAATAGTTCGTTAATATTTATATTTTTCACTTTGTAGATGCATCTACAATATAATAACTTTGTTAATCAGAATGACCGAGTTACATGCATATTGTTGGAGAGAAATTATATTTATAATTGATCGCAAGCACTAAGAATATACTTGAAGAAAAGAGTTAGGCCATGTGAATTGAGGTTGATAATAGTCTATGTTTATTAGAAAGAGAATATAGACACCTAAGACATGCCATAGTGTGTAAATTTGATCAGTAGTAATGTGATATCACTCGAGTATGTAAAGTTAAAGGGGAATATTGCAGATCCTCTTTACAAAGGTCTTTATCAAATATTGTTGCCAGAGTTGGCATAAAACACGTTTAAACCCTATCGTGGAGTAAATTGTGTTAAATCACAAAAGTGCTCATTATGACTTTGGATGGTGCTAAGAGTTAGCACAATTGGAATGGTTTTAAAGCCTATATAGAGTGAATTGTGATGGATACCCATCTTAGAAATTTCAATGGGTCAAACTAAATCATAAAAGAACTCATGTTTTACTACCACCATTCCAATTTAATGAAAAAGTGTAGTATTTTTTTGTTGTCATATGTGTTAGGTTGAGTTAATGCTCTTAATAAGTTCATAGCCTTGTAATAGGTGGTTTAAGACAATACAAACTTGATGAACTTACCTATATGAATATGTGAGCTACGCCAACTCCCTATGAGATCGTGTAGGCTAAGGACTCTGGAGCATTCATAAATATCCACATAAAAATGTAGGGCATCTTATAACACAAATTGTTAAAGGCATTATCAAGGTTAATGTCATGCAAGAACACCTTTTGATATGAGAAAGGTTTTAGTGCGCATATATATCTTCACTTACTGCCAAGAAAGGTTCAAGAATTTTTATTTTCACCTAATATGGTTGTATGACATATATGTTTGCACGGGGTATCAATTCAAGTCCACAAGACATTAATACTTACAAAACTGATTATCCGTTGTCCATAAAACTTCTCCTATTACACAAGCTACATTTTTTTTTGCATCATGTGAGGGATTGTTAGAATTATTATTATCATTTATTTCAATATTTGTTTGCTTCGAAAGAAAACTAATCTTTTTAAATGTGAGTCTTTTTATTTAAGACTTTTCACTTGTATGACCTTTTGTTTTTTAGACATTTCTCTTTAAGACCTTCTAGATTTCATCTCCCCCTCATCATTATTTGTGACCTATGACCTTCTTACTATCTTGGAGTTATAAATTTGCATTCCTATAAAAGGAGATCGATACCTCTCTTTTTTGATAGACAAACAAAAATTGTATTCTCATACTATATACACATACTTTGGGTAATGATCAAAAGGTGTTGTCTATCTGTCTCCCTGTACTACACCAATGGGCGGATGTCGTGTAACGCTGTAGGTTGATTGTCATGAGTTCGTGTGTACATAGTGGGGCAAATTCAACTTTAGCGCAGTGATTAATTTCACGCCACGACTTTTATTCATAAATAATCCTAATTTTTATTTGTTATCATCGATTCTTTCGTTATTATTACTTTTATCATTCGATGAAGAATGTTTATGATATTGACCACATGAATAAGAGTTTTAGCTTTATACTTCTTAAGATATAAGGTCGAGATCTCGAACATATTGATTTTTTGAACATTTAAAAAATATTTTATCTTTTTATTAATTTATAATCTCCGACTTTGGCATTATTTTTCTTTCTCGTATAAATGTTAAGTTAGTATAATCTGTTTAATATTTGGTCTACCATTGTGACTCAATAACCTTTTCTAACAATAATAAGTGATTTTGTTAATTTAACTATTTTGTTGGAAAATTACCACCACTAATAGATGTATGACATATTTTGATCAGTTTTTTAAAAATATTGTTTAAATTTAAAATTAAAGAGTAATGTTTATAACAGTCTTGGCATACTTTCTTCACAATTATAAAATTAATTTTTAAAACTATTGTAAAAAATAAAAAACATATTTCTAATTTTTTATAATATATTAAAACTTTTAAGTTCTATATAAGACTTTATTCAAATTTTACAGACTTTATTCATAACTTATGATTTTCCGAGTTTTGAAAGTATTTTTTTTAAGAAAAACAAATAAAATTTGAAGTAGATTGACATCGCTGACTAAGATTCTGATTTTTTTAAATCAAGGTTAAATTCGAGCTTTTATGGTTTCATTTATGTGATTAGGATTTTATTAATAAATACGTCGTGTCTATGTTACTACAAGTTGAGCCGAATTTTTTCTCGGTCACACTTTTTCTCAGTTGAATTAAACATATCTTTTGAATTCTTTACATTTTTAGCACGAATTACTATATTTAGTATTTAAAATTACATTTATTGTTGGAATGCGATATTAGGTAAATTATTTTAATATTTTGCACGCGAAAATTTCAAACTAACGAATAATTGGTTTAATTTTATTTATACAAGAGTGTTGAATTATCGATATTTATACCCTAGATCCGCATGGGCCAAATCTTAAAGTGAGAGATCAAAAATTAAAAAAAAAATATTAAACTTCAAAAAGCAAATATGAATATTTCAAAAAAAATATGAATACGAGATACGTTATTTTTTCATTAATTGTTAAGTAAATGACAAAAAAGTAGGTTCGATCTAAAAAGTGTTTGTCATAATTATATGAAAATGTAATTAAATTCATCGTTGAATTTGCTCGTAGTGAAAGTCAAATTATATACCTTTTTCGAAAATCTTTTTACTGATAAACTATGAAAATTAACCGAAATATTTCTTTAGGAAAAAATTATACACAATCATCAGTATATGTTATTATTATTGGTATAAATTAAACTTGACTTAATTTTCTTCCTTTTTAATAAAAAAGATTAAATATATGTTGTTTTATTTTTCTTCAAAAAATAAAACATATTCAATCTTTTTTTAGAAAATTAAAATATATGTATCAAAAGAATATATTTATAGGATTAAAGTAATATCTCATATATTTATAACAAAAAAAAATAGTATCACAGATATTTTTCTTTTCAGCCGTTTTTTATCAAAATGCACTAGTACACAGGTCTCACTTGGACCCTCACCCTACCACAATACCTATATATACCCCAGCTCACTTCTCTATCTCTAGGAGCTCATTTAATTTCTTTCTGTATCATCAGCTCTTTAATCATTCATTCTTTATTTTAATTGTTTTAAAAATCTCCTTTGTTGTTTGTTTTAATGGCAGCCTCAGACCCTTTTAGTCTTGAAAACCTGCTTTGTACTGATAGTCTGCATTTTGATGACCTTGAGGCCATTGATGATCTTAACCATCTTATAGATTCTAATAATCTCGTGGACAATGGATCAGAGCCGTTAATTGGTCTTATTCCAATGCAGAGTGATCAAGTTGTGTGTTCTTTGTTTGACAAAGAAAAAGATTTTCTCCCAGCTAGTGATTATTTAGAAAGATTGGCTAATGAGGAACTTGAATTATGTGATATTAGAAGAAGCTGTTGATTGGATGTATAAGGTTGTCTTTGTGTCTTTCTTGAGTTTTGTTGTTTTTTTAAATTGAGTAAAGGACATTCTTCGATTTTTGTTAAATTTTTTGTGTTTGAGAGAAAAAAGTGGTGGATTTTATACCCCTTTAGTCACCATTGTTGTTTGATAAATGCATTACATGAATTTATAATCTTTATTGCATTTTTTGCTTATGCCCTTGTGAATGATGCCTAATTAGAAGTGATGCCAATGTGGAATTTCTGATTCGGGTTTTTGTGTTTTTTATTAATAGGCTCATGGGCATTTTTGTTCTGGAGCGCCGACTATTTGCTTAGCGATTAATTACTTGAATCGCTATCTTTCTGTTTATGAACATCTAGTAAGTCTATGAAATTAATTAAAGTCAATGCTTTTAGCGTAATTTAGTTTTTCTGTGTGTATTAACATGCTAAATTGCTAATTGTCTCTTCTTTATATGCATTGCATAGGTTGAAAAATTTTGGAGTGTTCAATTGGTAGCTGTGGCCTGCTTATTGTTAGCAGCAAAATTGGAAGATGTTGGAGTGCCATCTACTGTTGATTTGCAGGCAAGCGAAATTCTTCTAAAGATTATGACATGCCTGTATCGTGTGTGCATGTGATGTTTATGCTAGCTGTGGCCTGTGTGACATACTCTGCTTTAATTTAATGATCAAAGCTTGGTCCGAATCTTTGATAGTTATAAGAAGATGTCATTTTTTTTAATTCAGGTGGCAGATCCTAGCTTTATTTTTGAATATCAGTCATTAAAATCGATGGAGCTTAATGTGTTGGCCAGCTTGAAATGGAGGATGTATGCTTGTACTCCGTTTTCGTATATAGATTTCTTCATTAGAAAGCTCAAAAGTGAAGATATGATTCCATCAGAGTCTCTGATGTATGGATCATTGATCTATAAATCATGCCAGTTCATAGTGAACACAATGAAAGGTCTCACAGTTAAAATATTAAAATAAAGTTTCTTAACTGATTTTGGTACTATGATGTTCCAAGTGTTTGATACAGATTTTGGTGGAATAAAATGCAGGTGTTGATTTCCTAGAATTTAGGCCCTCGGAAATCTCAGCTGCTGTTGCAATCTGTGTTACGAGAGAAACACAGGAATCAGAGATTGACAAGGCAATATCTGGTGTCATGCATTTTGAGAAGGTAAACAATTGCGGTGTCCACTGTAATAAAAGACAGGACAAACCTTCTTGTATTTTTCTTAAACATATGATTTGTTGGACTTTGCAGGATAGGCTGCTGAAGTGTGTTCAAATGATTGAAGATTTGACAGAGATAGCAGCGAGTACTGATCTACCTGATGGTACTGTATCAGTAGCAGCTCGAGCAGGGTCCGGGAGTCCTGTTGGGGTGTTGGATGCAGCATTCTTGAGCTATAGAATCTACGGGAGAACAGTTGTTTCAGATCCTAGTTCATCAAACGCTGCTAATCAAGATCCGAAAAGGAGAAGGCTTGATTGATCATTTCAAGAGATCAAGTCATTTAATATGGACCTCTGATGCATTACTCAAGTCCCAACAGTTTCGATTGAATCGTGGTTTTGGTGTGGCTGGCTTCATGCAAGTGCCCGCATAGAAATATATAAACACAGATGACAGAATAGGAGTTACATGTTAGGATATGAATAGGATTGTTAGTTATTCTTTTTATTTCTTAGTTGTGATTCAGACAATTGTTTTAATGTTTTACGGAAGCATTTTGCTATAAACTGAGTGGTCTTTTGAATATTACTTCTATTTGATCTATAAGATACTGGAAGTTATATTTAGTTTTTAAGATACTAAAAGTTATGAAAAAAATTATTTCATATAGATTGTGTTATTCAAACCATATTTTGGAATATATATCAAAATTTAAAATAATTAACCCTTTTGAAGCTTACATTGTTGTGTTAGATCAAAAAATTCTTTCTTAACCTAACATAAAAGAAAATATTGGAATCCGAATCTAGATATCATTAATATTTTTAGATAATATTATAATTCGTTTTCTAAATAAATATTTATATTTATTATTAAATTTACTTATATTTTTTGAATAAAGAGCAGATATTAGTATTTCAAATTTTTTGAAATTAAATTAAATAATTAATTTACTTATGCACTCCTCTTCCGAAAAATTCACTTCAACGTATTTTTTGAAGTATAAATTTTTTATCTTAAAATTTAAATTTATATAAATAGTCCTTGAAATAGAAAAACAATTAAAACATATTAATATAATTTTTTCATAACAAAAATATTTTAAACAATTAAACTAAATACCATGATTTTAAATTTTATACATATATATATATTATCATATATGTTCAATTTTGTATTGAGATATTACTAGACATTGATATTTGTATTCTATTTTTTAAAATACATATGAATATTATTCAAAAATGAGAATAGGAATATTAAACAGATATTAAATATTTCATTGCACAGAAATGCACAAAAAATTCTATTAATTTCTTTCGAAAGTTATTGAAACGAGTATTTTTGAAAATTGAACCTGTATAGGCCAGTTTTCTCAAAATATGAGCCCACGCGTGACCTGAAACATATTTCTTCCATTATATATATATATATATATATATATATATATATATCCCTCTCATTTGTTTAAACATTCTTTTGTTGGATGTCATTTACAATTGTTTATATTTCAAAAAAATTCAAAAATAATAAAAAATTTATAGTATGAAAGGTAACCACATACACTACTTCTCTCACTATAGCGACTTTATACATATAATATTAATCGGTCTCCCTGCTTTACTCACTTTTTAAACTTTCATCCACTACTTTATTGATATATGTTAGTGGCTTACATATCGGAAAATAATAAATATTTTAAATTGTAAGAGATTGTATTTTGGACACTACAAATTATATTTTGAAGAGTAGAAAGAAATAGGCTAAATATCAGGAAAAAAAAGATATTCTTTTATTTTTTTTTTATTTAACAATTTCCAAGAAAAACTCGTACAAACATATATATCTTATAAAAATAATTATTAACTTTCAACTCTAACAATTGTTATTAAGAATGAATTTAATATAGAAAAAATCAGATCTTGTCAGGATTTTTTAAAAAGCCTAGAATTTAATCTAGGCCGAAAGCTTTTATTCTGATTTTTTAAAATCTGGGTTTTTCTAACTCTGAAATTTTTATCTGAATTTTTCGGGTTCGAGCATGACCGAATTTTCAAGAATTAAAAATGACTCGTTTAACGCTTGTGGGGCCGAGTTTTTTTCCGGATCAGAATTTTTCCGGATCTGATCGGATCGAATTTTGGGTTTCGGACATTTTAAAATCTTTACCGTGAGCTTATTTTTAAAATTGTTTGCCATGATTGGTAGGACTAAAATCTTTTATAGTTAAAATTTTTAAAGGTAAGTACATAATTAAATAATTTTTCGTGAAATGATGTCAAATTTCGATATATTTAAAAGAATTGGTAAGTTCACAAACTCAACAAAAAAGAATCGATAAACTAGTTCAATTTAACTCGTTTATTAAATAAAGTTGAATGAAACATAATTTTTGAGATTGATAATTTTAACTCCGATTAACCCACCAACAAGAAAAAGTTTCACCATATTCGATAATGCAAAACCAAACTCTGATACTTGCAACCGTTTGAGTGATGATGTCAAAAAGAGTTTGAAATTGGATATTTTTAAGTTTAAATTAAGCAAGCTCAAATTTTTGAAATACTTATTTAGTCGAAACACTTGTTTAACAGACGGGTAGAGTTAAGTTTACTTCTGAGTTAAACAAGCCAAGTTTCTCGTGAACTAAATAATTAAAAAATAAAACTTAACTAAAATTCAGTTTATAAATAATAATAAAAAATTCGGAAAAAAAATTCATCTATTAATTTTACATGAATTTGAGTTCGAGTTAGAATCGAGCCGAGTTCTCAAATTCGAGTCGAGTTCTAGTCACACTTGGTATGCACTCATTGTGACTCATTTTAACTAAATAAATGTAAATGTATAGACCGACTTGTATAGAAGTTCGAGTCAAGTTGAGTTCAGTTAAAAGAGTTCGAGTTCGAGGTGCTCGCAAGTTCGAGTTAGAGGTGCTTGCGAGCAGCCTTGCCGGACACGAATTACAGTCTATAGCCCCAATTTGAAGCCCTTTAGTGGTCATGTGTGTATAATAGAATAATTTGTATGAGTCTTGGAGCAAGGCATCTCTTGCAGAATAGTCCCTCCGCTACCTTGCCCCCAATGACTACAATCTCGTCCCTGCCCAATACTGCATTACCTCCGTTACCAGCCATGCCTACGCTACCCAAGGTCGCATTTCCACCTCTTCCCGCTATTTCGATGCCTACGATCCCAGCTTTGCCAAGCGCACAGGTTCCATCTATGCCAATCCCCACGATGCCGACCCTCCCAAAACTAACACTACCTCATCTTCCTTCCATCCCTACTTCTAAACCAACTACTATGCATGCAATTCCTTCAATTCCTTTCTTCTCACCACCACCATCCAATTAACTAGGCTTCACCTGAGAAGATTTAATTGATCTTTTTTCCTCAAGAAATATGTACTACATATATTAGCATTTTTTTTGAATTTCTTGTATCACTCTGTCTCATATGTGAAGTTTGGAATTTGTATTGTAGATTCATTAAAATTTATTTACGATAAATGTTTACATTCTTATATGCACATACATAATGTTTTTAGCTTTACTCCAAGATTAGCATGCATAGACATCCCTAAATGTTGGAACCACGGGAACATTGAGTTCACACTACAAGAGGAAGGGGTTTTGCGATAGAATAAATACAAAGAATCTGTCGCAATTGACCGACTTTGTGATGGAAAAAAACTGTCATAAATACATGTGTCATAAGTTCTTATTCTGTCGTACTATCTTATTCAGTCGCAAGTTATTTGTGGGTCTCATACTAAATAAAAACAATCATTAAAAAAAGAAAAAAACACAAAGTGCGACGAAATCAGTCATAATTGTTTTCAAATTTGTGGCGTAATTCGTCATAACTATTCCCAGAATTACGACATTATCCATCGCATAATTTTTAGAATTGTGACACAATCCGTCATAAAATTGCACAGAAATTATGACGAAATCCATCATATAGTCCCCTTTTTTGTGACAGGTACCAACATAAATATGCCCAGTAAGTACGCTCATATGCCTACGGTAGCGACGAAATCCGACCTAAAATTCTCAAATAAGCTCAGTACTACGACGGAATTCATCGTTTTAATCACATGTTGTGAAAGATTTCGTGGCTAGTTTATAGTATACCTATGTTTTTACCATTGTCCTCAAATTGTGTAATTGAACCAGTGATTCATTCACAGATTTCTCAACACATACAAACTAATAACTCATACAAAATATTATAAGACGTTTAGAAAAATTAATCAAGTAGTCAAACCCATATTAAGCATCAGGAAAAAAGAGAAACATCCCAAATCCGACAAACATATGTCGCACAGTTATAAGACAGACATATGTCGCATAGTTATAAGACAAGCATATGTCACACTTAAGGCATATGTCACAGAGTTATAGCAAATGAAAGCATAATTCTGCCTAAACCCATTAGTCAGCTAATATCCAAAAGAAGGCATAAGTCGCCCCCAAGCTGCAAAAGTTAGCCACTAAACTAATATATTCGAAGTTAACATAAACTAGCCCTATAACTGGAACCCAACTGGTATGTCAATCTCCAAACTGATCCAGATCCCGTTAGAGTTACCACTTCAACTACAACTTTGACGTGGAGAACGTGATTGATTTCCATTATCATCTTCATCAGAATGATACTCAGTCTCACGAGCGATCCCCTTACCCTGCAATATTAAAAAAAGTTATATAAATTTGATTTCCTCAAACACCCAACAGAATTAGACATAAAGTAAACTTTACACTAAGGATGACCAGGATGTGAAATGATAAATGATAAAGTGAAAGACTGTTACGAAGTTACCAACTATATTGTTCTGATAGTAGTTAGGATATAAAATAAAAAAGTTGCATGAATATATATACACAATTCAACATGTGTCTAATATTTGTAATTAACTTATCTCGCACTAAAATTTATAACAGACCAACTTAATTAAGAATAAGAATTAGAGTATAATAGATTTCGATCACAATACACCTAACTGAAATATTAACTTGAGGCATTCTATATAAATATTATAGAGTAATTGATGTTCTAAATACGGTCTGAACCATACTTGAGGCTGCTAGACTTGCCCATAAATAACAAGATGGCAGAAAGGGTGAAAGTGATTAGTAGCTACAGCCTATAGATTGTCCAGGGTCCACGAATATGACCTGGCCAGTTTTGGTGCTATTTTATATAATTTATCTCCTTTGACAAATTTCAGTTTACTAACATATTATGTCGTACCTCAGTAAACCAAAATATTTGAACATAAGTCACTAGTAGCTTGACAACTAAAATTGGTGACTCTTACCCCACAATTACCGATTTTTATTTATCTCTCAATTTGGTGCATCTCGTCTTACCCAAGTTACTAGTTTCTAGATAACTTAAAATAGTGACTCTCATTTAATTGTCTTTTTTTTTGCTTTTTCTGAATAATATTAGAACAATAAACAAAATATAATGTTTACGAAATGATTAGACCACAATATACCTTTTGCAGTTTCTAGTAGCAGGGTTACTTTTCTAGACATCATTTAACACTGACACCATCGCCTGCACAAGTTCCCTCATAGTTGTCGATTGGGTGGTCCGATGGCAGGTCACTTAATCTCGCCACCACAGACTGTGCCAAAATATTGACTTGCTCTAGTGCGAGGTTAAATTAATCAGAATGTGTACGTGCAAATGCTACAATGCGGTCCACTTCTTGCATGACAAGATTGTCTGTCATGTGCTCAACAAAAAATCTTCCAGTGGAAGCACCTGACTCATCATCAACATATCGTCGACGACTCCTTTTACCAGATTCAGGAGAAAGAGCTACACGGGCACACACAAACAAATACATATATATAAGTAGATTAGAAAAAAATGACATAATGAACGATATAAATAGAATGATAAGAATACAAATGCAGTGCATATTATATAATTAATAAACATACGTATAAGTTTGGAAGCACTCGTGCGTGGAATATCGATGATGGCATTTTTTCGAACACCCACAACTTCTACCCATGTATCAATTGGTGCTTCCAAAGGATTCTCGTTGTGCTCTCCAATAGTGTTCCTAGATGCATGTGTAAAAAATTACAAACAATAAAAATGTAAAGTCAAATTAAACTGGAAATAAAAAAGGCATTATCTGTAAACAAAATTCCTAAAATGAAAAAAAAAATAAAACCATAAAAAAAGAGTTCAGATTAATGCTAAATAAAAAAAACAAGGAACATATGATTTTATAAAGCATAAAGGTTGAATTTTTAGCCTGCCAAATACCAAATATTACCCATGTGTACATATACAATTTTATAGACAAATACGTTTTTAAAATAAACTGTCAGAACGAGGTTTAAAACTAAAAATATAAGAAACCGAAGCACGGAACAATATAAAAATGTACCACTAATAAACGAACAACCTCCGATGTGAATTCCTTATTCTCCTTATCCTTGGTGTGCAAGTGAACAAAGAGGTCAATTAATTTTGGTTCCATGCAAGTTTTTTCTTCTATATCCTATCGAGTACAAATGCAAGATGAAAGCATATACAAAATAAATTCACTGTAGATATCTTAATGTAATATTAAATTAACAAGTTTAAATGTAAGTTGTCATACCCAACCACGACGCTAAAAGGAAGTGGCACCGGAAGTGTGAGGAATTTTTTGACATTCTCTCGTTTTTTTTTAGCAGCATCTGATTTTTTCTGAAATTTGGGTGAATTCCAATTATCAAGCAATGATCATCTTGATACATGTTTGCTCGTTACACAAAGTTTTGTGCATATTTCTGTGCATATGCCTATTAACAGTCTCATGGGCATCATTTTTTGTCCCATATTTTGGGTCAAAGGTAGAGTAGGCCTGCACAAAAGAGCCAAATAAGAGATGCATATAGATAATAAACATACAATAGTAATAGGAAATAAAACAAGTTAGATGTAATAATTATAAATATTTTTATAATTATTTAATTAACAATATATTGTTATATGAAATTAATTTATAATGTAATCATTTCACTCAACTTCTTCTTCTCTAACTTGCTACATCTCGCAATATTTGATGCACAACCATCTGGCATTTTTAGACTACTAATCCATGTATAAACTTGAAGTTGCTGCTCTCAAGAAAGTGTATGGTGCTTGGGCTTTTTTTTCCCTCGCATCCATAACTCTTCTCTAATACCAAATGCTTTGAAATCTTTTCTTGCATTATTAGTATTCTTGGACTTTTTTACTACCCATTATTGTGTGAAAGAAATTATCAAAGACATTCTTCTCAGCATGCATGACATCAATGCAATGACGTAGACGTAGCGAGTCCCAATATGAAAGCTCAAATAAAATGGAGCAATGTGTAAAATTTTGAGTCACACCAAATCCATCAGCCCTAGACTTTGCATAACCTTTCCCATGTGGTCGAAAAGCAATTTGCACACATTTATTACGAACTTGCCATCCTATTTGCCGCGTATGATGATGGCCCAGTCTTCTAAATTTCTTTATTGTTTCCCAGAAACTAGATTGAGGAAGTTGTGAGGCCCTGGCATTCCTCATACAAACTAGACAAGCTAGTTTTCCTTTTGTTGACCAACCGCTCAATATTGCCAATACCAGGAAGTCATTGACTGTCCACAGCAGTGCTGCTCTCAAATTAAAATTAGTTTGTCATATGTTTGTACACCAACACTCTACAACTGTCTCAGCTCATCAATAAGTGGTCTCAAGTAGACATTGATGTCTCTAATGGGATCTTTATCCCCGGGTATGAGTAGTGTCTTGAACAAGAATGGATCCTTCATGCACAAAGAAGGCGGGAGATTGTACACAACCATAATAACGGGCCATGCTGATTAAGTCCTGGAAGATTTGTTACTATAGGGAGAGAATCCATCTGCAGCAAGCCCAAGTCTAATATTTCGAATATCATGCGAAACATATGGATAATTCATGTCAAAACTTTTCCACTCTTCCCCGTCCGCTGGGTGTGTCATAATCCCCTCAGTAACCTCTCTATTCTTGTGATACCTCATACTCTCATCAATACGAGATGACATGTACAATCGTTGCAACCGCGATGTAAGTGGAAAATATCTCAAAATCTTCCTCGGAATGTATTTTTTCCTTCCCTCTCTAGCCAGGAAATAGTGCCTACGACATCACCCCTTTAACATCGGTTAGAAATGTCACCGATGTTAAAAGCAGTTTTAACATCGGTCGCTTTAAAAACCGATGTTAAAGGTGTTGTAAGACATCAGTATCTTTATCAACCGATGTCTATAATCATTTTTAAAAAATAGTTGGGGTATTATAAATTACATATTTAAATAAGATTTTAAGAAATTCAGTACTATACGGTGATATTCATCTTGAATTGTAAAATATTATTTAAAGTTTAGACATATTTAATTTATATTTTAAAATATTTTCTTATGTATAATACAAATATACTCATTTTGAATTTGAATATGATCCATTACATTTTATAAATTTTAAAGAATTTTGATATATTAATTAATATTTTTTACTATAAAAAATTAAATTCGGCTAAAATCAAGAAATTTTCAATTTTTTGCATCATGTGGGGGATTGTTGAAATTAATATTATTATTTATTACAATATTTGTTTGCTTCAAAACAAAACTAATCTTTTTAATTGTGAGTCTTTTTATTTAAGACTTTTCACTTGTATGACCTTTTGTTTTTGAGACAGTTACCTTCCTTCATCTCCGCATCATCATTATTTGTGACCTATGACCTTCTAACTATCTTGGAGTTATAAATTTTCACTCTTATAAAAGGAGATCTATACCTCTCTTTTTAGATAGACAACCAAAAATCGTATTCTCATACTATATACACATACTTTGGGCAATGATCAAAAGGTGTGGTCTATGTGTCTCCCTGTACTAAAGCAGTGAAGCGGATGTTGTGTAATGCTGGAAGTTGATTGTCATGAGTCTGTGTGTACGTAGCAGGGAAAATTCAACTTTAGCACAGTAATTAATTTCACGCCACGAATTTTTATTCAGATAAGTAATCCTAATTTATATTTGTTATCATAGATTCTTTCGTTATTATTACTTTTATCATTCGATAAAGAATGTTTATGATATTGATCACATGAATAAGAGTTTTAGCTTTATACTTCTTAATATATAAGGTCGAGATCTCGAACATATTGATTTTTTGAACATTTAAAAAATATTTTATCTATTTGTTAATTTATAAACTCCGACTTAGGTATTATTTTTTTTTCTCGTATAAATGTTAAGTTAGTATAATTTGTTTAATATTTGGTCTACCGTTGTGACTCAATAACCTTTTCTAACATTCTAAAGTTGAACTTGTGTTTGTTAAACGGATTTATACCAATATATCGAGATTGAGTTGCAATGAATATTATTTTGTTAAGACGATTTATATGATATCAATAATATGATAGTTTAAATAATATGCTTGTTTGATAATATGCCCGAGAAGGGTTGGACATCTTGCTAGAATTAAGCTCTTAACTTAAGTCACTACTAGAAAAACGTCAATAGACATCGGCTAAAAACCGATGTGTATGAATGTAAAAATCTGATGTCTTCGTGGGTGATGTTAAAGACCCCCCATTTAACATCGGTTTTAAACTGATGTTAAATACAGCCTATAACATCAGTTCTTTGTTTAAAACCGATTTATATATCTTGATATTAAATTTCTCATGCATATCTAATCTTCATATATCATCATAATATGGTATTTTTATCAATTTAAATATATGTGAGCTAAGCAAAATCTTTCAATTTAACCAATAAACTGATGTTACTAGTACCAGTAACAACAGTTTTCATCAAAAACCGATGTTAACAATACCTTTGACATCAGTTCTTAATTGGTAACCGATGTCTATTTGTAACAAACTGATGTCTATAATACTTAATAACATTAGTTTTTTGTTTTAAGAATTTTTTTTGCTGTAGTATTTAATATCGGTTTTTACTGATGTCAATGGTCCACTAGAACTGATATATTAAGTTTTGACAAACATCATTTTCCATTGTAATGATGTTTGTACCTGTTTTATTAATACACATTTTAAAAATATAGATTCCAAAAACTAATGAACTACCAAAACCAATTGCTGCATAATATCAGTTATCTATAAATCTAACAACCAATATTCAAACATCCGGTACAACAGATTCATCTAATCCAAATATCAAGTACTACACATATCCCTCCATATATTCTACTATTGTCTATACAAAGAATTTGACTTGGTACCGACAATAGCATGTAAAATATCATTTGAGGAACGCCATTATTCTTCTGCATCTTCCCACTCCTTAGTAAAGCTCCTGTAACTTCTGGTCCCGTACGATGATAATAAGTTTTTGATAGACCTGAGAGGATTAATTTTGTTGTAGAATACTTCAAGCTATTAAAATAGCTGTAACAAATAACTATCCTAAAACAACATAAATAAAGAAAAATACCAAAAAAGCATGACATTCACGTGCCACTTTACTGTCTCAAGACTAGTTGCTAGTTGACGCCTATGATTGTTTACCGACACAAGTAGCCTATGGTCAGGATTACGGGTTTCTTGAGCACGACTTTGCTCGAGCAATAAAACTCAAAACACTGATTCCATCTAATAACAAAAATCAACTACTTTAAGTCATAGCATAAGCAACAACTTAAACATCTTCTCTTATAATGTATAAGATAACACTCATACTTAATATACAGAGCAAATAAATCAAAAACAAGTTTTAAAATTACCATTTCAAGGACTTCTATTCTATTGTATGCCCTGTCAAAGATCATAATAAGATCTTCAACAACCGGGACTGCCACTTCTTTATACTTGCAGGCGAGAAGAAGAGCTGTAATCCCAACCAGTTGGAGCTTTCTCCGAACCAGGTTGAATGGCCAAAAACCTGTCAATCAGATTCACTATAAGATACAGGGTCTCCTGCATCCGCACAAATTTATAAGGTCTCCTGAATCAGATAGGATACAGGTCGAGATTTAGTATCATGCAATTGTAAAGAATGAAAGGTACAAGGTTTTAGCATCTGTAAGTGAATGTTCAACAAGTTTAGATCAAATAATGCATTAATAAGAGCCGAAAGACAATTACAATTTACACATTTAAGTGTTGAAACAAGCTTAGAGCTAATTTTACCTTTCCCTGCTTTAGAACCAGCTGAAAATATGGATGCCAAAGTAAATAGAATGATATAGGTCACCTGTATCGAATAATTAAGAAACCAGAATGTGGTTGTTAGCATATGTATAAGAGGAATTCCCAGTACTGCGAAAATAGCAAGAGCACCAGCCTTGACTTCAGGAGACGGTGTTAGAGCATCCCCATCAGGACAAAATTGGCGCTGGGAAGCAGCAACTTTGCTCACAATTAGTAGCAAATATGACATGGTTGCACCATTTTATGATTAATATAATAATCTTTCCAAGTTGCAAGTAATGATATATTTATCCAGTCACAACCAATATAGCGGTCCATATCTATGGAGCTTGTCTTATTGTAATATAAGGAAACAAAACATTCAATGATACATAGAACATAATAATCAATTAAAAGGTAGCAATACAATTACAAGGAACTACTCTGGGGATATTTTAAAAGAATAATTAAGTGGACGGAAAAAAGTTACTCACAGTTATACTTTGTCCATCCAATGGCCTGGTTTTCAAGATCATAAAGAACTACCCAAGCTCCACGTCATCCAGAACATTATTTACGAGGTTAAAAGATGTAATACTTATCGAACATAAAACAAACAGAATAGTGACCAGGTATTTTAGATTACTCAAACCATCACAAATACAAATTTATTCTCGTAAAAATTGTGATCAAGTATCCAAATATAAGATTAATATGTTATACCTCCTAAAATAGTAAGGTTCTTTTTATCACTGGTCCCCATACCACTGTCCTGCCAACCAAGACAGAATAGATTTTCCTGCAAAATTCCATCATCTTAGTAACATAAGATAAGTTTGAGATCTGATGGAACTTAAAAATGACAATGATTTTCTTGATAAAGAGAAAATCAAATAGAATAGCAATATAGTTTAAAACACTGATGCAAAACGAAAGTAAATTACAATAGAATCTTGTATAGCTTCTGATAGGAACCAGCAGCATACCCGAGGATATTACCAACAGCCATAAAAAATGAAAAGAATGTGTTGGACCTACTCATGAGATTTGTATCTCCGGCACATAAGTCGGCAAGAAAGGCCGGCCATGGACCCTGCAACATGTTGTTAGCAACATCCAGTACCCAAAACCTGACGACAAACACTGTAATGGCACGTGGCTTCAACTTACTTGTCAGGTCATCACCAGCTGCATATCCAATATCGGCTGCAAAACCAATCAATACAATAGCAATGGCAACACAACACGCACCAAATAATATATTATTTCAACTCAATTTGTCAACACTGAGGAAACCCAGACAGACAGCTTATTCACATATAATATACTATTTCAAAGGCATGAATATTGAATACTTTGTTGAGTGCTGATGTGAGAAAATCAACTAAATCTGGACCAATTCTTTTATAAACATGCACTAGGCTGCAAGTGCCCCCAGCAAAAAAATTATTGACTACCTGGCTTTACCAAGGAGAAGCTGTTTTACATAACGTTTGTTGCTAGCATAGGGTCCAAAATAATTACACGAGACTCATCAGTAAATTATTAACAAAGAACTTGAACCGGTCCAATATTAACAAAGATATATTTTCCCCCTGACGATATTTTTTGCTTTACTTATCCCTGAGGAAACAAAACAAAGACAATTATATGATTGAAAGCTAACAAAATGATTGATGAAAACGAGGGGCATATTTCTGAAATTAAGGCTTGTTATATTATTTCTTCACCACCCAAACAAAGTAATTAAATTGACTGATAATAAGCCTATTGGAGAAATGTAACACAAAAACATATACAACCAATTGTTATTTACCATAAAAGTTTGTTGGATACCATTGGTACTAGGTTTATTTTCAGATGGTAACACAACAATTGTAAGTTCCTAAGATGCCTAGAGACTTCATCAATGAGAATTTATACTAACTTTTCACCATCAATTATATTCAGTAACCATTACACATTAAATTAGCTCAATAAAAAGCCTCACTGCATCTCCTAGAGAAATCTACAGCCCTCTCAACTTCTTCGTCAATGACATTCTTGTAGCCTCTCTTGAACTAATGATGCCTCTTGTGAAAAATTAAGACATATAAACACTTCAAGGCGACAAGAATTACAATATGCTTAAATTACTTTACCCAACTTCTTCTCAATTAATATTATTAAAAGGTGACCTGAATCTTACCTTACTCACCAGCTTACCTTTGCCTTTTCCCGACTAGCTTTGAAACTGAATAACTACGAAGCCCCGATGCTTTACTATTAATCTTAGCGTCAATGATGGTTTCTGTGGGAGTGCCTTTATCAGAGCAAAGAGACGAATTGTCACTCTTATCCTTGGAATCATTGGTAAACCAATCCACGGGCCTGATATCACCATTCCATGATCCTGCGATAACAAAGTTCATGATAATGAGGTCATTAATATATAAAATTGTAGACTCTGACATATCTTAATCAAACAAAGCAACACAAATGTTTAACATACATTTTAACTTAAACAAAGCAAAAAAATTAAGATCAACACAGGCATAAATAAAGCCTCAACAAAGCCTCGTATACTCGGAATATATATAATTACACATAAACACATCATATGTAACACCCACATAAACAAAGTCTCAACTAATTAACAAGCTCCATTTGAATAATTAATCAACTTTATTAACTATTTATAACTAATTAAAATCAAATCCTTGACTAATTAAAAAATTCGGGTTTCCTAAATAAAACTCCCAATTTGAAACTTGGTGTTTAAAACTTACCAATTCAAGCTCTGGCCACTTTCAACTTGTACTTATAGTTTTGACTTCTTTAAGCCTCTTCTTCTGAACTTTTAAACCTTTGTCTTTTAAACTTGTATTTGACTTTTTCAACCTCCGAAGAAAAGAGAGCGGTGTTGGGGAGAATTGGTTTTGGGAGGGAGGTATTAGATCGAGAGAGAAAGGAGAGAGTCGAGTTCTCCGGTCAATAGAATTGAGTGAAGAGAGCTGAGTTCATCGGACAAGAGAGTAGAGAGAGAAGAGAAAGAGAGAGAGAGAGAGAGAGAGAGAGAGAGAGGATGATGAGTGTTTTTTATTTTTGTTTTATGTTTTTAGATAAGGGATGGGGAGATTTGGATACTTAAAAAATTTGAAGTAAAAATTGGGGGAATTTTTAAGAGGGAATGAAATATTTGGCTAAGGGGGAAATAGAAGAGGCGCGCTGAATCATTTTTTAAAACAGACTTACAACATCGGTTGGGCTAAAAAGTTGATGTCTATATTAACAAAAGACATCGGTTGATTAAAAACGATGACTAAAAAACCTTTTACATCGACTCTAGGAGCAACCGATGTCTAAGAGGCGATGTCTATTCTACTTTTTCTAGTAGTGAGTGTGTAGTTTTTGACTTCTATTTATTTATATGTCATCTTTTTACGATACACTTGCAATATATATTGTAAAGTTATATGTGATTTTTCGGTATATTCAGACATACTTGATTAAATATTTGAGGCGTAGTATTGAAAATTTTGTGGCTCTATTTTTTAAGGAGTAGTAGTGAACAAAAACTGTTAATGATGTATATAATAGTATATTAGTCTTGTATTTGTTCACAATATTGTGATGTATTGCATAAACTTCATGCTTATTTGATTTTTAAATGAGAATATATTTGCTAGACAGTTACATGAGTAATATATCTTGTAAATAATAATAAAAATGTTAAAAATATATATATCTTTTTTGTGGTAAGATAATAAGAGAATGAGATTTTTAATCAAAATTTATTTTTTTTAGAGTTTATAATTTTGATGCCCAGTTAATTCACTGTGGGGGTTGAAAAATATGTCAATATTAGTTAATTGAGCAATCATTTTCGTGTCTCATGTAATAGTCATTTGCGTTAGATGGACGATTGAGATGCTTGAACATGAATTTTTTTTAAATAATAAATACATGAAAGACTAGTGTATTCTTGAGGGAGTAATGTAAGGAACATTATACATGATTGGTTTCTCATCACTCTAATTATGTAGAAAAATCAAATGAATTTGTACTACTTGTCATTATTGCAGCAAGTATCTCATGTGTGGTGTGTGACCTAAATTTTACTAAATAAATATAAAGGCATTTTTTTATAAATTTTATCATGTCAAATTTATTGTGTTTTCATGAATTAATGTGACATAAAATTGATGGTTGATATATATCAGGATGAATACTTTGATATTAAAAAGCTACCACATAATGAGGTTACGTGTTTTATAACTCTCCGATTAGTTTGAAAGTTTTTTCCTTCTGTAAAGTAAGTTGCTACTTGAGAATGAGAAGAATAGTTCGTTAATATTTATATTTTTCACTTTGTAGATGCATCTACAATATAATAACTTTGTTAATCAGAATGACCGAGTTACATGCATATTGTTGGAGAGAAATTATATTTATAATTGATCGCAAGCACTAAGAATATACTTGAAGAAAAGAGTTAGGCCATGTGAATTGAGGTTGATAATAGTCTATGTTTATTAGAAAGAGAATATAGACACCTAAGACATGCCATAGTGTGTAAATTTGATCAGTAGTAATGTGATATCACTCGAGTATGTAAAGTTAAAGGGGAATATTGCAGATCCTCTTTACAAAGGTCTTTATCAAATATTGTTGCCAGAGTTGGCATAAAACACGTTTAAACCCTATCGTGGAGTAAATTGTGTTAAATCACAAAAGTGCTCATTATGACTTTAGATGGTGCTAAGAGTTAGCACAATTGGAATGGTTTTAAAGCCTATATAGAGTGAATTGTGATGGATACCCATCTTAGAAATTTCAATGGGTCAAACTAAATCATAAAAGAACTCATGTTTTACTACCACCATTCCAATTTAATGAAAAAGTGTAGTATTTTTTTGTTGTCATATGTGTTAGGTTGAGTTAATGCTCTTAATAAGTTCATAGCCTTGTAATAGGTGGTTTAAGACAATACAAACTTGATGAACTTACCTATATGAATATGTGAGCTACGCCAACTCCCTATGAGATCGTGTAGGCTAAGGACTCTGGAGCATTCATAAATATCCACATAAAAATGTAGGGCATCTTATAACACAAATTGTTAAAGGCATTATCAAGGTTAATGTCATGCAAGAACACCTTTTGATATGAGAAAGGTTTTAGTGCGCATATATATCTTCACTTACTGCCAAGAAAGGTTCAAGAATTTTTATTTTCACCTAATATGGTTGTATGACATATATGTTTGCACGGGGTATCAATTCAAGTCCACAAGACATTAATACTTACAAAACTGATTATCCGTTGTCCATAAAACTTCTCCTATTACACAAGCTACATTTTTTTTTGCATCATGTGAGGGATTGTTAGAATTATTATTATCATTTATTTCAATATTTGTTTGCTTCGAAAGAAAACTAATCTTTTTAAATGTGAGTCTTTTTATTTAAGACTTTTCACTTGTATGACCTTTTGTTTTTTAGACATTTCTCTTTAAGACCTTCTAGATTTCATCTCCCCCTCATCATTATTTGTGACCTATGACCTTCTTACTATCTTGGAGTTATAAATTTGCATTCCTATAAAAGGAGATCGATACCTCTCTTTTTTGATAGACAAACAAAAATTGTATTCTCATACTATATACACATACTTTGGGTAATGATCAAAAGGTGTTGTCTATCTGTCTCCCTGTACTACACCAATGGGCGGATGTCGTGTAACGCTGTAGGTTGATTGTCATGAGTTCGTGTGTACATAGTGGGGCAAATTCAACTTTAGCGCAGTGATTAATTTCACGCCACGACTTTTATTCATAAATAATCCTAATTTTTATTTGTTATCATCGATTCTTTCGTTATTATTACTTTTATCATTCGATGAAGAATGTTTATGATATTGACCACATGAATAAGAGTTTTAGCTTTATACTTCTTAAGATATAAGGTCGAGATCTCGAACATATTGATTTTTTGAACATTTAAAAAATATTTTATCTTTTTATTAATTTATAATCTCCGACTTTGGCATTATTTTTCTTTCTCGTATAAATGTTAAGTTAGTATAATCTGTTTAATATTTGGTCTACCATTGTGACTCAATAACCTTTTCTAACAATAATAAGTGATTTTGTTAATTTAACTATTTTGTTGGAAAATTACCACCACTAATAGATGTATGACATATTTTGATCAGTTTTTTAAAAATATTGTTTAAATTTAAAATTAAAGAGTAATGTTTATAACAGTCTTGGCATACTTTCTTCACAATTATAAAATTAATTTTTAAAACTATTGTAAAAAATAAAAAACATATTTCTAATTTTTTATAATATATTAAAACTTTTAAGTTCTATATAAGACTTTATTCAAATTTTACAGACTTTATTCATAACTTATGATTTTCCGAGTTTTGAAAGTATTTTTTTTAAGAAAAACAAATAAAATTTGAAGTAGATGGACATCGCTGACTAAGATTCTGATTTTTTTAAATCAAGGTTAAATTCGAGCTTTTATGGTTTCATTTATGTGATTAGGATTTTATTAATAAATACGTCGTGTCTATGTTACTACAAGTTGAGCCGAATTTTTTCTCGGTCACACTTTTTCTCAGTTGAATTAAACATATCTTTTGAATTCTTTACATTTTTAGCACGAATTACTATATTTAGTATTTAAAATTACATTTATTGTTGGAATGCGATATTAGGTAAATTATTTTAATATTTTGCACGCGAAAATTTCAAACTAACGAATAATTGGTTTAATTTTATTTATACAAGAGTGTTGAATTATCGATATTTATACCCTAGATCCGCATGGGCCAAATCTTAAAGTGAGAGATCAAAAATTAAAAAAAAAATATTAAACTTCAAAAAGCAAATATGAATATTTCAAAAAAAAATATGAATACGAGATACGTTGTTTTTTCATTAATTGTTAAGTAAATGACAAAAAAGTAGGTTCGATCTAAAAAGTGTTTGTCATAATTATATGAAAATGTAATTAAATTCATCGTTGAATTTGCTCGTAGTGAAAGTCAAATTATATACCTTTTTCGAAAATCTTTTTACTGATAAACTATGAAAATTAACCGAAATATTTCTTTAGGAAAAAATTATACACAATCATCAGTATATGTTATTATTATTGGTATAAATTAAACTTGACTTAATTTTCTTCCTTTTTAATAAAAAAGATTAAATATATGTTGTTTTATTTTTCTTCAAAAAATAAAACATATTCAATCTTTTTTTAGAAAATTAAAATATATGTATCAAAAGAATATATTTATAGGATTAAAGTAATATCTCATATATTTATAACAAAAAAAAATAGTATCACAGATATTTTTCTTTTCAGCCGTTTTTTATCAAAATGCACTAGTACACAGGTCTCACTTGGACCCTCACCCTACCACAATACCTATATATACCCCAGCTCACTTCTCTATCTCTAGGAGCTCATTTAATTTCTTTCTGTATCATCAGCTCTTTAATCATTCATTCTTTATTTTAATTGTTTTAAAAATCTCCTTTGTTGTTTGTTTTAATGGCAGCCTCAGACCCTTTTAGTCTTGAAAACCTGCTTTGTACTGATAGTCTGCATTTTGATGACCTTGAGGCCATTGATGATCTTAACCATCTTATAGATTCTAATAATCTCGTGGACAATGGATCAGAGCCGTTAATTGGTCTTATTCCAATGCAGAGTGATCAAGTTGTGTGTTCTTTGTTTGACAAAGAAAAAGATTTTCTCCCAGCTAGTGATTATTTAGAAAGATTGGCTAATGAGGAACTTGAATTATGTGATATTAGAAGAAGCTGTTGATTGGATGTATAAGGTTGTCTTTGTGTCTTTCTTGAGTTTTGTTGTTTTTTTAAATTGAGTAAAGGACATTCTTCGATTTTTGTTAAATTTTTTGTGTTTGAGAGAAAAAAGTGGTGGATTTTATACCCCTTTAGTCACCATTGTTGTTTGATAAATGCATTACATGAATTTATAATCTTTATTGCATTTTTTGCTTATGCCCTTGTGAATGATGCCTAATTAGAAGTGATGCCAATGTGGAATTTCTGATTCGGGTTTTTGTGTTTTTTATTAATAGGCTCATGGGCATTTTTGTTCTGGAGCGCCGACTATTTGCTTAGCGATTAATTACTTGAATCGCTATCTTTCTGTTTATGAACATCTAGTAAGTCTATGAAATTAATTAAAGTCAATGCTTTTAGCGTAATTTAGTTTTTCTGTGTGTATTAACATGCTAAATTGCTAATTGTCTCTTCTTTATATGCATTGCATAGGTTGAAAAATTTTGGAGTGTTCAATTGGTAGCTGTGGCCTGCTTATTGTTAGCAGCAAAATTGGAAGATGTTGGAGTGCCATCTACTGTTGATTTGCAGGCAAGCGAAATTCTTCTAAAGATTATGACATGCCTGTATCGTGTGTGCATGTGATGTTTATGCTAGCTGTGGCCTGTGTGACATACTCTGCTTTAATTTAATGATCAAAGCTTGGTCCGAATCTTTGATAGTTATAAGAAGATGTCATTTTTTTTAATTCAGGTGGCAGATCCTAGCTTTATTTTTGAATATCAGTCATTAAAATCGATGGAGCTTAATGTGTTGGCCAGCTTGAAATGGAGGATGTATGCTTGTACTCCGTTTTCGTATATAGATTTCTTCATTAGAAAGCTCAAAAGTGAAGATATGATTCCATCAGAGTCTCTGATGTATGGATCATTGATCTATAAATCATGCCAGTTCATAGTGAACACAATGAAAGGTCTCACAGTTAAAATATTAAAATAAAGTTTCTTAACTGATTTTGGTACTATGATGTTCCAAGTGTTTGATACAGATTTTGGTGGAATAAAATGCAGGTGTTGATTTCCTAGAATTTAGGCCCTTCGGAAATCTCAGCTGCTGTTGCAATCTGTGTTACGAGAGAAACACAGGAATCAGAGATTGACAAGGCAATATCTGGTGTCATGCATTTTGAGAAGGTAAACAATTGCGGTGTCCACTGTAATAAAAGACAGGACAAACCTTCTTGTATTTTTCTTAAACATATGATTTGTTGGACTTTGCAGGATAGGCTGCTGAAGTGTGTTCAAATGATTGAAGATTTGACAGAGATAGCAGCGAGTACTGATCTACCTGATGGTACTGTATCAGTAGCAGCTCGAGCAGGGTCCGGGAGTCCTGTTGGGGTGTTGGATGCAGCATTCTTGAGCTATAGAATCTACGGGAGAACAGTTGTTTCAGATCCTAGTTCATCAAACGCTGCTAATCAAGATCCGAAAAGGAGAAGGCTTGATTGATCATTTCAAGAGATCAAGTCATTTAATATGGACCTCTGATGCATTACTCAAGTCCCAACAGTTTCGATTGAATCGTGGTTTTGGTGTGGCTGGCTTCATGCAAGTGCCCGCATAGAAATATATAAACACAGATGACAGAATAGGAGTTACATGTTAGGATATGAATAGGATTGTTAGTTATTCTTTTTATTTCTTAGTTGTGATTCAGACAATTGTTTTAATGTTTTACGGAAGCATTTTGCTATAAACTGAGTGGTCTTTTGAATATTACTTCTATTTGATCTATAAGATACTGGAAGTTATATTTAGTTTTTAAGATACTAAAAGTTATGAAAAAAATTATTTCATATAGATTGTGTTATTCAAACCATATTTTGGAATATATATCAAAATTTAAAATAATTAACCCTTTTGAAGCTTACATTGTTGTGTTAGATCAAAAAATTCTTTCTTAACCTAACATAAAAGAAAATATTGGAATCCGAATCTAGATATCATTAATATTTTTAGATAATATTATAATTCGTTTTCTAAATAAATATTTATATTTATTATTAAATTTACTTATATTTTTTGAATAAAGAGCAGATATTAGTATTTCAAATTTTTTGAAATTAAATTAAATAATTAATTTACTTATGCACTCCTCTTCCGAAAAATTCACTTCAACGTATTTTTTGAAGTATAAATTTTTTATCTTAAATTTAAATTTATATAAATAGTCCTTGAAATAGAAAAACAATTAAAACATATTAATATAATTTTTTCATAACAAAAATATTTTAAACAATTAAACTAAATACCATGATTTTAAATTTTATACATATATATATATATTATCATATATGTTCAATTTTGTATTGAGATATTACTAGACATTGATATTTGTATTCTATTTTTTAAAATACATATGAATATTATTCAAAAATGAGAATAGGAATATTAAACAGATATTAAATATTTCATTGCACAGAAATGCACAAAAAATTCTATTAATTTCTTTCGAAAGTTATTGAAACGAGTATTTTTGAAAATTGAACCTGTATAGGCCAGTTTTCTCAAAATATGAGCCCACGCGTGACCTGAAACATATTTCTTCCATTATATATATATATATATATATATATATATATATATATATATCCCTCTCATTTGTTTAAACATTCTTTTGTTGGATGTCATTTACAATTGTTTATATTTCAAAAAAATTCAAAAATAATAAAAAATTTATAGTATGAAAGGTAACCACATACACTACTTCTCTCACTATAGCGACTTTATACATATAATATTAATCGGTCTCCCTGCTTTACTCACTTTTTAAACTTTCATCCACTACTTTATTGATATATGTTAGTGGCTTACATATCGGAAAATAATAAATATTTTAAATTGTAAGAGATTGTATTTTGGACACTACAAATTATATTTCGAAGAGTAGAAAGAAATAGGCTAAATATCAGGAAAAAAAAGATATTCTTTTATTTTTTTTTATTTAACAATTTCCAAGAAAAACTCGTACAAACATATATATCTTATAAAAATAATTATTAACTTTCAACTCTAACAATTGTTATTAAGAATGAATTTAATATAGAAAAAATCAGATCTTGTCAGGATTTTTTAAAAAGCCTAGAATTTAATCTAGGCCGAAAGCTTTTATTCTGATTTTTTAAAATCTGGGTTTTTCTAACTCTGAAATTTTTATCTGAATTTTTCGGGTTCGAGCATGACCGAATTTTCAAGAATTAAAAATGACTCGTTTAACGCTTGTGGGGCCGAGTTTTTTTCCGGATCAGAATTTTTCCGGATCTGATCGGATCGAATTTTGGGTTTCGGACATTTTAAAATCTTTACCGTGAGCTTATTTTTAAAATTGTTTGCCATGATTGGTAGGACTAAAATCTTTTATAGTTAAAATTTTTAAAGGTAAGTACATAATTAAATAATTTTTCGTGAAATGATGTCAAATTTCGATATATTTAAAAGAATTGGTAAGTTCACAACTCAACAAAAAAGAATCGATAAACTAGTTCAATTTAACTCGTTTATTAAATAAAGTTGAATGAAACATAATTTTTGAGATTGATAATTTTAACTCCGATTAACCCACCAACAAGAAAAAGTTTCACCATATTCGATAATGCAAAACCAAACTCTGATACTTGCAACCGTTTGAGTGATGATGTCAAAAAGAGTTTGAAATTGGATATTTTTAAGTTTAAATTAAGCAAGCTCAAATTTTTGAAATACTTATTTAGTCGAAACACTTGTTTAACAGACGGGTAGAGTTAAGTTTACTTCTGAGTTAAACAAGCCAAGTTTCTCGTGAACTAAATAATTATAAAACTTAACTAAAATTCAGTTTATAAATAATAATAAAAAATTCGGAAAAAAAATTCATCTATTAATTTTACATGAATTTGAGTTCGAGTTAGAATCGAGCCGAGTTCTCAAATTCGAGTCGAGTTCTAGTCACACTTGGTATGCACTCATTGTGACTCATTTTAACTAAATAAATGTAAATGTATAGACCGACTTGTATAGAAGTTCGAGTCAAGTTGAGTTCAGTTAAAAGAGTTCGAGTTCGAGGTGCTCGCAAGTTCGAGTTAGAGGTGCTTGCGAGCAGCCTTGCCGGACACGAATTACAGTCTATAGCCCCAATTTGAAGCCCTTTAGTGGTCATGTGTGTATAATAGAATAATTTGTATGAGTCTTGGAGCAAGGCATCTCTTGCAGAATAGTCCCTCCGCTACCTTGCCCCCAATGACTACAATCTCGTCCCTGCCCAATACTGCATTACCTCCGTTACCAGCCATGCCTACGCTACCCAAGGTCGCATTTCCACCTCTTCCCGCTATTTCGATGCCTACGATCCCAGCTTTGCCAAGCGCACAGGTTCCATCTATGCCAATCCCCACGATGCCGACCCTCCCAAAACTAACACTACCTCATCTTCCTTCCATCCCTACTTCTAAACCAACTACTATGCATGCAATTCCTTCAATTCCTTTCTTCTCACCACCACCATCCAATTAACTAGGCTTCACCTGAGAAGATTTAATTGATCTTTTTTCCTCAAGAAATATGTACTACATATATTAGCATTTTTTTTGAATTTCTTGTATCACTCTGTCTCATATGTGAAGTTTGGAATTTGTATTGTAGATTCATTAAAATTTATTTACGATAAATGTTTACATTCTTATATGCACATACATAATGTTTTTAGCTTTACTCCAAGATTAGCATGCATAGACATCCCTAAATGTTGGAACCACGGGAACATTGAGTTCACACTACAAGAGGAAGGGGTTTTGCGATAGAATAAATACAAAGAATCTGTCGCAATTGACCGACTTTGTGATGGAAAAAAACTGTCATAAATACATGTGTCATAAGTTCTTATTCTGTCGTACTATCTTATTCAGTCGCAAGTTATTTGTGGGTCTCATACTAAATAAAAACAATCATTAAAAAAAGAAAAAAACACAAAGTGCGACGAAATCAGTCATAATTGTTTTCAAATTTGTGGCGTAATTCGTCATAACTATTCCCAGAATTACGACATTATCCATCGCATAATTTTTAGAATTGTGACACAATCCGTCATAAAATTGCACAGAAATTATGACGAAATCCATCATATAGTCCCCTTTTTTGTGACAGGTACAACATAAATATGCCCAGTAAGTACGCTCATATGCCTACGGTAGCGACGAAATCCGACCTAAAATTCTCAAATAAGCTCAGTACTACGACGGAATTCATCGTTTTAATCACATGTTGTGAAAGATTTCGTGGCTAGTTTATAGTATACCTATGTTTTTACCATTGTCCTCAAATTGTGTATTGAACCAGTGATTCATTCACAGATTTCTCAACACATACAAACTAATAACTCATACAAAATATTATAAGACGTTTAGAAAAATTAATCAAGTAGTCAAACCCATATTAAGCATCAGGAAAAAAGAGAAACATCCCAAATCCGACAAACATATGTCGCACAGTTATAAGACAGACATATGTCGCATAGTTATAAGACAAGCATATGTCACACTTAAGGCATATGTCACAGAGTTATAGCAAATGAAAGCATAATTCTGCCTAAACCCATTAGTCAGCTAATATCCAAAAGAAGGCATAAGTCGCCCCCAAGCTGCAAAAGTTAGCCACTAAACTAATATATTCGAAGTTAACATAAACTAGCCCTATAACTGGAACCCAACTGGTATGTCAATCTCCAAACTGATCCAGATCCCGTTAGAGTTACCACTTCAACTACAACTTTGACGTGGAGAACGTGATTGATTTCCATTATCATCTTCATCAGAATGATACTCAGTCTCACGAGCGATCCCCTTACCCTGCAATATTAAAAAAAGTTATATAAATTTGATTTCCTCAAACACCCAACAGAATTAGACATAAAGTAAACTTTACACTAAGGATGACCAGGATGTGAAATGATAAATGATAAAGTGAAAGACTGTTACGAAGTTACCAACTATATTGTTCTGATAGTAGTTAGGATATAAAATAAAAAAGTTGCATAAATATATATACACAATTCAACATGTGTCTAATATTTGTAATTAACTTATCTCGCACTAAAATTTATAACAGACCAACTTAATTAAGAATAAGATTAGAGTATAATAGATTTCGATCACAATACACCTAACTGAAATATTAACTTGAGGCATTCTATATAAATATTATAGAGTAATTGATGTTCTAAATACGGTCTGAACCATACTTGAGGCTGCTAGACTTGCCCATAAATAACAAGATGGCAGAAGGGTGAAAGTGATTAGTAGCTACAGCCTATAGATTGTCCAGGGTCCACGAATATGACCTGGCCAGTTTTGGTGCTATTTATATAATTTATCTCCTTGAAAATTCAGTTTACTAAATATTATGTCGTACCTCAGTAAACCAAAATATTTGAACATAAGTCACTAGTAGCTTGACAACTAAAATTGGTGACTCTTACCCCACAATTACGATTTTTATTTATCTCTCAATTGGTGCATCTGTCTCGTACCCAAGTTACTAGTTTCTAGATAACTTAAATAGTGACTTCATTTAATTGTCTTTTTTTTTGCTTTTTCTGAATAATATAGAACAATAAACAAAATATAATGTTTACGAAATGATTGGACCACAATATACCTTTTGCAGTTTCTAGTAGCAGGGTTACTTTTCTAGACATCATTTAACATGACACCATCGCCTGCACAAGTTCCCTCATAGTGGCGATGGGTGGTCGATGGCAGGTCACTTATCTCGCCACCACAGACTGTGCCAAAATATTGACTTGCTCTAGTGCGAGGTTA